>NW_025920140.1:282850-346541 GCF_902686445.1 Sciurus carolinensis | reverse complement strand
TACTTTTTTGGTAGTTTTTTGATGATCTCTTTTATTTCATTGCTTGAAATTGATTTATTCAGGCTGCATATGTTCTCCTGGTTCAGTTTAGGTAATTCCTGTCTCTAGAAACTTGTTGATGTCTTCAAGGTTTTCTGTTTCATTGGAGTATAGATTTTCAAATTAACTTCTAATTATGTTTTGTATTTCACTCGTGTATGTAGTGATATTTTCTTGTTCATTCCGAATTTTAGTAATTTGAGTTTTCTCTCTCTTTTTCTCTGTTTGTGTGGCTAAGGGTTTATCAATTTTGTTTATTTTTTCATAGAACCAACTCTTTATTTTGTGAATTTTTTCAATTGTTTTTTTTCTTTCAATTTCATTGATTTCAACTCTCATTTTAACTATTTCCTATCTTCTAATATTTGTGGTGTTGGTCTGCTCTTCTTTTTCTAGGGCTTTGTGCTATAGTGTTAAGTGGTATATTTGCTGATTTTTACTACTTTTGTTGAATGTGCTCCATGAAATAAAGCCTCCTCTAAGTACTGCTTTCATAGTGTCCCAGAGATTTTGATATAATGTGTCTTTGTTCTCATTTACTTCTAAGAATTTTTTACTTCCCTCCTGATATCTTCTGTAATCCATTCATCATATATTAGTGTA
Source organism: Sciurus carolinensis (assembly GCF_902686445.1). NCBI lineage: Eukaryota > Metazoa > Chordata > Mammalia > Rodentia > Sciuridae > Sciurus > Sciurus carolinensis. The sequence goes on along the minus strand of NW_025920140.1, from coordinate 345,899 downwards.
TTATTTAATCTCCAGGTATTGGAGAAATTTCTGTTTTTTATTCTGTCATTTATTTCTAATTTCAATCCATTATGAGCTGATAGAGTACAAGGTGGTATCTCTATTTTCTTGTATTTGCTAACAGTAGCTTTGTGGCAAAATATGTGGTCTATTTTAGAGAAGGATCCATGTGATGCTGAGAAGAAAGTGTATTCGTTCTTTCTGTTGGATGGTATATTTTATATATGTCCTTTAAGTCTAAATTGTTGATTGCTTTATTGAGATCTATGGTTTCTTTATTCAATTTTTGTTTGGAAGATCTATCCAGTGGTGACAGTGGTGTGTTAAAATCGCCTAGTATTATTGTGTTGTGGTCTATTTGATTTCTGGAATTGAGAAGGATTTGTTTGACGTACATGGATGAGCCAATGTTCGGGGCATAGATATTTATGATTGTTATGTCTTGTTGATTTATGCTTCCTTTAAGCAGTATGTAATGTCCTTCTTTATCCCTTCTGACTAGTTTTGGCCTGAAGTCCACATTATCTGAAATGAGGATGGATAATCCAGCTTTTTTGCTGTGTCCATCTGAATGGCATTTTTTTCCCCATCCTTTCACCTTTAGTCTGTGGGTATCTCTTTCTATGAGACGAGTCTCTTGCAGGCAGCATATTGTTGGATTTTTCTTTTTAGTCCAATCTGCCAGTCTATGTCTTTTGATTGATGAGTTCAGGCCATTAACATTCAGGGTTATTATTGTGATATGATTTGTATTCCCAGTCATTTGACTCATTTTTGCTTTTTGACATGATTTGGTTTCTCCTTTATTTGGCTATTTTTTAGGCTATTTCCTCCCATTGCTGATTTGCATCACTGTTTTTCATCTGTTCCTCATGGAATATTTTGCTGGGAATGTTCTGTAATTCCAGCATTCTTTTTCTAAATTCTTTTAGCTTTTGTTTTCATGGAAAGATTTTTTTTGTCATCAAATCTGAAAGTAAGTTTTGCTTGGTATAAGATTCTTGTTTGGCATCCATTTTCTTTCAGAACTTGGTAAATGTTGTTCTAGACCCCTCTAGCTTTTAGGGTGTGGATTGAAAAATCTGCTGATATTCTTATTGGTTTCCCCCTGAATATAATTTGATTCTTTTCTCTCACAGCCTTTAAATTTTTTCTTTATTTGGTATGTTATGTATTTTCATAATGATGTGCCTTGGTGTGTGTCTGTTGTAATTTTGTATATTTGGAGTCCTATAAACCTCTTGTACCTGGTTTTCCATTTCATTCTTCAGATTTGGGAAATTTTCTTATATTATTTCATTGAATAGGTTGTTCATTCCTTTGGTTTGTTTCTCTAAGCCTTCCTCAATCCCAATTATTTTTAAATTTGACCTTTTCATGATATTCCATAATTCTTGTAGATTCTGTTCATGACTTCTTACCATCTTCTCTGTTTGGTCAATTTTGTTTTCAAGATTAAATATTTTGTCTTCAATGTCTGAGGTTCTGTCTTGTAGGTGTTCTATCCTATTGGTTATGCTTTCTATGAATTTTTATCTTCGTTTATTGTTTCCTTCATTTCAAGGATTTCTGTTTGTTTTTTTCAGTATCTCTAACTCTTTATTGACATGATCTTTTGCTTCCCGTATTTACTCTTTTATCTGTCAATTGGTGTGATCATTTAATGCCTGCATTTGCCCTTTCATCTCTTCCTTCAATGCCTGCATTTGCTCTTTCATCTCCTCGCTTGCTTTCCTCATTGTTTTAATCATGTACATTCTGAACTCCCTTCTGACATTTCTTCTGCTGTGCTGTCATTGGGTTTTATTGATATAGTATCTAGGTTTGTTTGTGACATTTTCTTCCCTTGTTTTCTCATATTGGTCAGATATCACTGGGACTCAGATATTGCAGATTTCCTCTGTTGGCCTATACTGTCCCTGTAGTTTTCCAGTATATCACCTCCCAGCCTTTAGTAGCCTGATGTCTTGGAGGAACTTCATAATGCAGTGCTTCCGAAGAAAGCTGCCCCTAGCCTGATACTGGGTCCAGGGCTGGGGACTGGTTCTGCGTGGACATCCTCTCACTGGGTGGTCCTGCTCCTACAAGCTGGCTATAGACAGGGCATGCCCCCACCTGAGGGAGTCAGGCAGCTCAGGGAAAGCCTCTTCCTGTGCTCTCTTGGTCCCAGAAGCCACCTGCAGGTTGGGGCCTGCAGCTGGATTCAGGGCTTGGGATTGACTCTGTGTGGAAAAGCTCTCACTGGACTGCCTGCTCCGAGAGGTGACTGTAGATCGTGCCTGAGGGAGCAGGGCTGCTTAGGTAAGTTTCTTGCTACCCTTTCCTGGTCCCAGAAGCCACCTGTGGGCTGGGACCCGCCACTAGATCTGGGGCTTGGATTTGGTTCTGTGTGGAATATCTCTCACTGGGCGAGCCTGCTCCTTGAAGCTGGCTATGGATCGCGCCTGCCTCTGGAGAGAGCAGGGCTACTTGGGGAAGACTCTCACTGCCTTGTCCTTCTCTGAGAAGCTGCCCCCTGTCCTGGCCTGCTGCCCAGGCTGAGCTTCACCCAGTGGGAGAGACTCACCCCATGACATTATGTTGGTCCAAGTCTCTCAATAATTCCCCTTTTTGAATCCTGAGTTCTGGAGCAAAGGGAGATGCAGTCACCCTCTAGTCTACCATCTTGGATCCTTTAGCTGATGTTTTTGAAGTATGATATTTTTGACCCGTTCATATGGTTTGTGTTTATTTTTTTAATCCAATGGTTCTTTGGTTCTTATGCATTTCCACATGTCCTCATCATTTTTCTTCTCACTTTTTCTTTCTTTTTTCCTTTTTCTTTTTGATGAAGGTTTAAATGACTCTCAAGTGATTCAGTGCAAGAATTAGCTCATACTTTTTCTTTATGACACAAAATTGATCATTTTATACCTCAATTATACCTTAGTTTCTCACTTGTAGTGGCATAGACTAATCACTTCATTATTTGATTATATGCAGATATTCTCTTTAATTTTCCCAGTAAGAGATTTTAGTAGATAATTTATAATGATTATTGTCTTGAATTAAGCAAGTACTTTCCAATATAATATTCCTGTACTTGTTAATCCCACTGCCTTCTTAGAAATCAATTCATCTCCCTACCACAGAAAAAAAAGCAAATGAAGTAAATACAGTTCTATTTTTTTTACATATATGTTGAATTATTCTTATGTAACTCATTAATTGAGAAATTCAAGCATGTAGGGGGAATATTACAGTTTTGTCTAGTTTGTCAACATACACTTTCTGGTTTTCTATTCAAAAATTAATTTTGTGACATATCTGGTGGTGTTTTGATGCTATTTTTAGAATTTTCTATTAGAATGTGTTGACATGAATTGAGTACCTTTCAATAGCAATACATGCTTAATTTTTACCATATTATTTTCTGGTACATTGCCAAGCACTGCAAGGATTTAACAATGATTCTCTTGTAGATTTAGTGTCTTGCAAAAAAAAATAGACTTCTTCAGAAAGGTAACTTATTAATAGACATTCTTTAATTCCCTGTCAGGGCCTTTTCTACTGCATTTTCCATGTTAGGCTCAGTTGACACCTATTATCCACCTCACTTGATATTTGGTGGTCTTTTGATGCAGTTCTGTGCTCTCATAATTGTCTGGTTACATTTCTGATCAATGTAGTTTTGAGTTTACAAATCTCCTTGCATTTATTCTGCTTAATATTAATTTTCTGCTCATATCATTAATTGTTTAAATAATATTTTTCACATCTTTTCTCTGATGAATAACATACTGATATGTCAACATGACTTTCTTCACTTTCAAATTTTTTGAGCAGCTTTCCTTGAATATGTAGAGTATTATAAAAAGATATACCTTTAAATGCAAGTAAAATGCTTGACTAAAACAAAAATATATGTGCAGGTTAGATGAACTACACTGGAAAAATTAGAACACATATAGTAATTTGTAGCTCTGTGAACCTGAGCAATTAAAATTTTCAGCCTCAGTTTTCTCTTAAAAAATAAAAAGAGAGAAGTAGCTATGTAAAATCTGGTAGAAGAATGAACAAAGCTATTTTATGTAAAATGCTTAGTTTATCTCACACATAGGAATATCTTGATTTTAAATATATATTATTTTACTTATAATACTGACAATATTTATAAAACCATTGAGAAGTTTTGAGGTGGGAAGGAGGACATTCAGCATGTGCAGAAATGCTGTAATGGAAGAGATGACTCAGAGGAGGTTAAATTACATAAAAGTAATTTCAATATTATTTAAAAGTGAAGACACATATATCTTGGAAAAGTAAACATCAGTATCACAGAACTGGGAGCAGTGTATGACAGCATGGTTCATGTGAATAGAACTAGTAGAAAAAGAATATATAAGTTTCTCAGGCAAATCAGTTTGCATTCAATGGAGAAAAAAAGTATTGCAAATAAAGAGAGTTGAAGTGTCTTCATTTGATTTTGAGACAAGAGGAAAATTTGGAGATTAAATTTTTAGAGAATAAAAGAAGAGGATTGATGCTCAATTCTTTGAGAAGGTTTTTGTGTGTTGGTTTGTGTTCTGGATTACTGGAGTAACAACATAATGGGTATTGTATAAAAAAGTTCATGTCCCATTTATATGATTAGGAGGAATAGAATTCATAGATACAAAGGCATTGGTTTTGTGTGGAAAACAGTGGAGAAGTACAAGGAAGTAGTGCACTTATCTTTCCCACTTTCACCGAAGCCAGACTGAAATAGAAAATTGTCTTTGCAATCAGGAAGTGCACATAAAGTGAGGGGATGGGGATAAAAAAATAGTTTTTATTTCAAATGTGGGAATAGTTTGAGAAACACAGAAATGAAATTAGAAAGACATTCAGTATGTACTTCTTGCATGTTGGACTTATATTTGTCTGATACATAATATTGAAATGAAAAATTATATACATCATAAACACTTAAAAATGAGTGATTGACTCACACATGCTATTCTTTATTCTTAAATAACAAATATATAGCCAGTTTTTGTGGAATCTAACAACTGAGTGAAGTCAACATCCCACATTATTAAATACTATGAAAAACTAAACAAAACAAAACAGTAATGAAATAGAAAACAGTAAAAATGTCTAGGTGACTTACCAATTTAAGTATGGTACCAAAATTATATTCAGAGAATGTTACTATTTAGTTTTGATAATACAAAAGAGCAGTTTATGAATGAAAGTCTTTTGTATGATCTAATACTTTTCTGTCAGGTAAGTACTTGCTTACCTGTTAAACTCCATGTTTTTTCTTTTATAAGCAGAACATTCAAGTTGAACATTGAACTTACAAAATGGAAATTTTTAGAGTGTCAACCTTGTTCTTTTTCCTAATCACTTCATAATATTATCTCAAATATCTTCCTCAATAAAGTAATAAATTTGAAGTTATTAAAATTTTATTATTAAAAATTTATTATTGTTTTTGGAACCATTATACTAATACAAAAAATGCTTGCTGTGTGAGAACATAATCATAGAGGTTGAATGGTAGTTTAGTAGAAAATAGGAAGGGATTTCCTTAGAGCTGCTTTGAAGTATACTAGCTATATGTATTATGGATGAGACTTTCATAACAAGTATAACAAAAAGATGATAAAATTATAGTTGTTGGAGTCTTCTTGTCAAGAACTAATCTATTCAATTTATTTATATATAAAACTAAAATATTCTTATAGATATTTATAGCACATTCTCCCTCTTTAAGAGAAAATATATCAAAGGAGAAATTCAACTAGAATATTTCCCTTCCACGCTCCTTTCTCTCCTCCATAGGATAAAAGAGATGCAATACACTAGTATTATTTTAACCTTCTTAGAATATCTGACTCTGCTTCTTTGATCTAATGCCCTGTTAATAAAATATCTCATAGTATCTTTCCTTTAGTTCTTATTGTATTATTTCTCACTCAATTCATTTTTACCAAACATATGATATTATATGGAAAAGGAAATTAGATGAGCACTAACAGCATAGTATACATCTAATGATGCATCCAAGGTAACATTATATTTAGGGTGCAAGAACACCAAGGAGCACTCATTTGATAATGGACAAAGGAAAATGCTTATCAAATAAAGTATGTGAGGACTAGAGATATACAATTATGAGAAATAACATGAAGACCATTCTTTTATCACAAACCTGTTAATGATTGTTAAACTGTGATTATAGACTTTGGAATTAATTTCAAATAATCAGACACCTCTGAGAATTAGCAAGGGTTCACTGTGATTCACTAATCAGAATAAAGTACTTCACAGCTAAACAGAAATAAAAATTGCAGCATAATGTGAGCTTTTGGACACTGACTTCACATTCAATGACTGGAGAAAATGCAGAGACATAAAACAGGAAAATTTCATCATCCCCAGGAAATCCAAACTTTCTCTCCCATTGCTACCATACATACCCAGGTCACCACCACCTCTGATCTAAACTCCTGACCTGGAAGTGGTTTTTGCTGTTTCCATTACTGCCTATGCCCACCCTGTTCTATTCACTATGCTGCAATCAGTGCACTCTTTAATAATAAATCTTATTATGCCATGCACCTCATCCTGGAATCACTCCATTGTTTTCTGTCACATTATAATATATACTTCGAAATTCTGACAAAGAGATAAAGGCAAGACATAGACATACTCTGACTGCTGTTACTGCTCTTTGTTTCTAGTTACCCTGAGAATCTCCCCTGCCCCACACTAAGGACTGTGTGGTTTGTATTTATATATTTATTTTTCTGGTAACAGGGAATAAATCCAAGGAAGCATATCCATAAACAGACACATTCCAACCATTCCATCTTTATAAAATTTTGAGACATGGTCTTTCTAATTTGCATAGAGCCTTGAAAGTATAATGCTTCTGACTCATCCTCCCAAGCTGTGGGTATTGCACACATGTGCCACACACGCAGATAAGGAATGTTTTTCATCAGCACATTTGTATTCTTCTGTCCATATGAAATGCTCTCAAAGCATTGAGTGTGTTGGTATAGGTATTGATAGTATCCTCTACCTTCATTCAGGCCTCTATACAAGATATTTTTCACATTATTCAGCCTGGCCTAATACACCTTTCTATGACCCTTCTATAACTTTATCTAATTTTTCAGTGAACTTATTTTTTTTACATTTATTTTTACTGTAAACAAATGGGATACATGTCATTTCTGTTTCTATATGAAGAAAAGGCATACCATTTGTGTAATCATACATTTACATAGGTTAATGGTGCTTAATTCATTCTGTTATTTATTCCTTCCACACACTCCTCCCACCCCTCTACACAGTCCCTACTTCCTCCATTATTGCCCCCTTCAACCCACCATTATGTGTCATCATCCACTTATCAGCGAGATCATTCATCCTTTGGTATTTTGAGATTGGCTTATTTCACTTAGCATGATATTCTCCAATTTTATCCTTTTGCCTGCAAATGCCATAATTTTATTATTCTTTATGACTGAGTAATGTTCCATTGTATATATATGCCACAGTTTCTTTATCCATTCATCAACTGAAGGGCATCTAGGTTGGTTCCACAATCTGGCTATGGTGAATTGAGCAGCAATGAACATTGATGTGGCTGTATCTCTGTAGTATGCTGATTTTAAGTCCTTTGGGTATAGGCCAAGGAGAAGGATAGCTGAGTCAAATGGTGGTTCTATTTCAAGCTTTCTGAGGAATCTCCATACTGCTTTCCAGAGTGACTGCAATAATTTGCAAACCAACCAGTAATGTATGAGTGTACCTTTTTCCCCACATCCTCGCCAACACCTATTGTTGCTTGTGTTCTTGATAATTGCCATTCTAATTGGGGTGAGATGGAATCTTATGGTAGCTTTGATTTGCATTTCTCTTATTACTAGAGATGTTGAACATTTTTTTCATATATCTGTTGATTGCTTGTACATCTTCTTCTGTGAAGTGTCTGTTCATTTCCTTAGCCCATTTGTTGATTGGATTATTTGTATTCTTGGTGTAGAGTTTTTGAGTTTTTTATATGTTCTGAAAATTGTGCTCTATTTGAAGTATGAGTGGCAAAGATTTTCTCCCACTCTGTAGGTTCTCTGTTCACCTTGCTCATAGTTTCCTTTGCTGAGAGAAAACTTTTTAGTATGCATCCATCATAGTTATTGATTCTTAATTTTATTTCTTGTGCTATGGGAGTCTTGTTAAGGGAGTCTGATCCTAAGCCAACATGTTGAAGATTTGGACCTACTTTTACTTCTATAAGATGAAGGGTGTCTGGTCTGATTCTGAGGTCCTTGATCCATTTTGAGTTGAGTTTTGTGCAGGGTGAGAGATATGGGTTTAGTTTCATTCTGATGCATATGGATTTCCAGTTTTCCCAACACCATTTGTTGAAGAGGCTATCTTTTCTCCCTTGCATATTTTTGACCCCTTTATCTAGTATGAGAAAACTCTCTTCATTTAGGTTTGTGCCCATGTCCTCTATTCTGTACCATTGATCTACCTGTCTATTTTGGTACTAACACCATGCCGTTTTTGTAATTATTACTTTCTAGTATAGTTGAAGTTCTGGTATTGTGATACCCCCTGCTTCACTCTTCCTGCTAAAGATTGCCTTAGCTATTCTGGGTCTCTTATTCTTCCAGATGAATTTCATAATTGCTTGCTCTATTTCTGTAAGGTACATCATTGGAATTTTAATTGGATTTGCATTGATTCTGTATAGCACTTTTGGTAGTATGGTCATTTTGACAATATTAATTCTGCCTATCCAAGAACATGGGAGATCTTTCCGTCTTCTAAGGTCTTCCTCAATTTCTTTCATCAATATTTTGTAGTTTTCTATAGAGATATTTTACCTCTTTGGTTAGATTGATTCCTAAGGTTTTTTTTTTTTTTGAGGCTATTGCAAATGGAGTTGTTTTCCTAATTTCCCTTTCTGATGTTTCATTGCTTGTGTATAAAAATGCTTTAGATTTATGTGTTTTGATGCTATAGCCTGGTATTTTGCTGAATTCATTGATGAGGTCTAGAATTTTTCTGGAGGATTTTTTTGGATTCTCTAAATATAGAATCATGTCATCAGCAAATAATGACAGCTTAAGTTCCTCTTTTCCTACTCATATTCCTTTAATTTCTTTAGACTCTCTAATTGCTCTGCCTAGTATTTCAACAATGATGTTGAATAGAAGTGGTTAAAGAGCATATCCCTGTCTTGTTCCTGTTTTTAAAGGGAATGTTTTCAATTTTTTTCCATTAAGAATGATGCTGGCCTTAGGCTTAGCATAAATAGCCTTTACAATGTTCAGGTATGTTCCTACTATCCTTATTTTTTCTAGTGATTTGAGCATGAAGGGGTGTTGTATTTTTTTAAATGCATTTTCTGCATCAACTGAAATAACCATATGATTCTTTTCCTTAAGTCTATTGACATGATGGATTATGTTTATTGATTTACAGATGTTAAACTATCCTTGCATTCCTGGGATAAATCCCTCTTAATTGTGGTGCACTATTTTCTTAATATGTTTTTGGATAAAGTTTGCCAGTATTTTGTTAAGGATCTTTGCATCTATATTCATCAAGAATATTAGTCTAAAATTTTCTTTCCTTGATGTTTCTTTGCCTGGTTTGTTTAGGAGTGTGATATTAGCTTCATAGAATGAGTTTGGTAGGGTATCCTCCTTTTCTATTTCCTAGAATACTTTCAGAAGTATTGTAAAGAGTTCTTTAAAGGTCTTGTAGAACTTGTCTGAGAATCCATCTTGTCCTGGGCTATTCTTAGATTGTAGTTTTTTAATGGCTTCTTCTACTTTATTGCTTGATCTTGATCAGTTTATATTGTGTATGTCCTCCTAGTTCTGTTTTGGAGGAGCATGTGTTTCTAGAAATTTGTCAATGTCCTCAGTAGTTTCTCTTTTTTTTGAATACAGATTTTCAAAGTACCTTCTCATTATGCTATGTATCTCAGTTGTGTCTGTCATGGTATTTCCTTTTTCATCACAAATTTTAGTAATTTAAGTTTTCTCTCTTCTTCTCTTTGTTAGTGTGTTTAAGGATTTATCTATTTTGTTTACTTTTTCAAAGAACCAAGTGTTTGTTTTGTCAATTTTTTGAATTGTTTCTTTTGTTTCAATTTCATTGATTTCAACTCTGATTTTAATTATTTCCTATCCTCTATTACTTTTGCTGTTATTCTCTTCTTTTTCTAGGGCTTTGAGCTGTAATGTTAGGTCATTTAGTTGTTAACTTTTCATTCTTTTCTTGAATGCACTCCATGCAATTAATTTTCCTCTTATTACTGCTTTCATAATGTCTGAGAGATTTTGATACATGGTATCATCATTCTCATTGACCTCTAAGAATTTTTTTATCTCCTCCCTGATGTTTTTTGTTTTCCATATTTTATTCTATAGCATATTATTTAGACTCCAATTTTTGGAGTATTTTCTCTGTTTTATTTTGTCATTGATTTTTACTCTCATTCCACTATGATCTGATAGAGCACAAGGCAGTATCTCTAATTTTTTTGCATTTTCTAAGATCTGCTTTGTGGTATTATGGTCTATTTTCAAGTATGTCTATTTGCTGCTGAGAAGAAAGTGAATTCACTCATTGATGGATGGAATATTCTATATATGTCTATTAAGTCCAGGTTTTTGATTATGTTATTGAGTTCTATGTTTTCTTTGTTTGGTTTTTGTTTGGAAGATGTATCCTGTGATGACAGCGAAGTGTTAAACTCACCCAGAATTATCATGTTGTGGTCTATTTGATTCCTGAAGTTGAGAAGGATTTGTTTGATGTACAGGGATGAATCACTGTTTGGGGCATAAATATTTACTATTGTTATGTCTTACCGATTTATGATTCCCTTATGTAGTATGAAATGTCCTTCTTTATCCCTTCTGAGTAACTTTGGCTTGAAGTCCACTTTATCTGATATAAAGATGGAAACCCCCATGTTTTTACTAAATCCATGCACATGGTCGGTTCTTTCCCATCCTTTCACAGTTAGTCTGTGGATGTCTTTTTCTATGAGATGAGTCTCTTGCAGGCAGCATATTTTTGGGTCTTTCTTTTTCATCCATTCTGCCAGTCTATATCTTTTGATTGAAGAGTTTAGGCCATTAACATTCAGGATTATTATTGAGATATGATTTGTATTCCCAGTCATTTGGGCTTATTTTTGGTTTTTAACTTGGCTTGGTTTCTCCTTTAAGTGGATTTTTCTCTAAGGTATTTCCTCCCTTTGCTGACCTACATTGTTGTTTTTCATTTCTTCCTCATGGAATATTTTGCTGAGAACATTCTTTAGTTCAGGATTTCTTTTCTTCCTTTCTTTCTTTCTTTCTTTCTTTCATTTCTTTTTTTTTTTTTTTGTGCCACTGGGGATTGAACCCAGGGCCTTGTACTTGCAAGGCAAGCATTCTACCAACTGAGCTATATCCCCAGCCCTAGTGTAGGCTTTCTATTTGTAAATTCATTTAACTTTTGTTTATCATGGAAGGATTTTATTTCATCTTCAAATCTGAAGGTTAGTTTTCCTGGGTATAGGATTTTGTTTGGCAACCATGTTCTTTCACAGCTTGAAATATGTTCCAGGCTCTTCAAGCTTTTAGAGTCTGGGTTGAGAAATCTGTGGCTGTCTGTATTGGTTTCCCCCTATATGTAATCTGATGCTTTTCTCTCCTGGCCTTCAAAATCCTATCTTTATTTTGAATGTTAGGCATTTTCATTATAGTATGTCTTGATTTGGATCTGTTGTGATTTTGTTCATTTGGTGATCTGTAAGCCTCTTGTATTTGTTTTTCCATTTCATTCTTCAGGTTTGGGAAATTTTCTGATATTATTTCTTTGAATATGTTGTTCATTCCTTTGGTTTGTATCTCTGTGCTTTCTTCAACACCAATAATTCTTAAATTTGTTCTTTTCTTGATGTTCCATAGTTCTTGGAGATTCTGTTCATGATTTCTTACCATCTTCTCTGTTTGGGCAACTTTATTTTCAAGATTAAATATTTTGTCTTCATTGTCTGGGGTTCTGTCATCCAAGTGGTCTAGTCTTTTGGTGATACTTTCCATTGAGTTTTCTTATTTGATTTATTGTCTCCCTCATTTCAAGGATTTCTGTTTTCTTTTTAAATCTCTATCTCTTTGTTGAAATGATCTTTTACTTCCTGCAGTTGCTTTTTCTACTGCTTATAGGTATTATAATTCATTATCTCTTCCTTTGCTTCATGAATCATCTTAATCATGTATAATTTGAAGTCCTTTTCTGACATTTCTTCTAACATATTTTCATTGAATTCTATTAATATAGAATCTAGATTTGTTTGGATCATTTTCTTTCCTTGTTTTTTCATGTTGTTCATGTATCTTCCCCTCTAGCAGTGCAGATCTGGGGTATTGCAGATTCCCACCTCTAGGCTTATAGTGGGCCTATAGTTTTCTAAAACCTTTTCTGTAAGGGTGAGAGCAATATTAGCAGAGCCCAATTCAGACAGTATGCAACCCTAGATCAAATAGCCCCTATGAGGACATTAACAACATTGTCATAATAAACAGAATGAGTTCAAATATTATCTGCAGTATAACAAACAGATTTGCAATACAGTTTGCAGTTTCTGATGGAGGACAAAAAGAATTCAGAGGGATGTAGGATGTAGCTGTTAATGGGATAAGAAAAGAATATACAGAAATTGTAGATAACAGAAAGGGTTGAGAGTATAATCAAAAGAAATTGGATGTTAGCATGCAAAAAGGGAGAAAGAGACTCTGAGGAACAGGTAAACAGAAGGAAAAGAGAGCAAGAAAAGTAAAGAAATAAAAAATTAAAATTGTTCAATAAGGAGAAAAAAGAAAATCTACATTAAAACAGTCATATAGTGTTTAAACCTCCCAGTCTTCAGTAGCCTGATATAAGAGAGGTACCTGACAATGTGCTTCAAGACTCCAGAAGGCATCTCAGTATGGGATTTGCCCCACATAAAGACTACAGTTTCCAGGATTATCCAAGATGACTGCTCTGGTTTCCAAATGTGTTGGCAAATGGGGAGGTGCAGCTCACGGTGTGAATGTGGTCGACTGGAGGTCGTGGAGTTGGGGTGCGGTTTTTCAGACAGGGTTGCTGGAGTTCAGGGTGTTTGGTGTGATTGTGGGATCCTGGAGGCGAGGTGCAATCAGTCAGTCTGGGGTCCCGGTGATAGGTTGTAGTCAGTTGTTCTGGGGGTCCTGGCAGCAGGGAGCAGTCAGTCGTTCTGAGGGCCCTGAGGCAGGGTGTGATCTGTCAGTCTGAGAGATCCTGGAGATGGGGTGCAGTCAGTCTGGCCAGGGGTCCTACAGGGCCTGGCTTCTGCCTCAAAATGGCAGCAGTCACGTGTAATCAAACCTGCAGGTACTGTAACAGTGAACTTCCAGGCAACAGCAGGCAGAAGGTGCTCCACTGGTGGTCTGTGATCAGCTTGCTGACTCTTGTCAGATGATCGGGGGGTGAACCTCATGCAGCAGGCAATGGACAGGCAAGAGGCAGGCAATTGATGGAAGACAGGTGCCTGACAGTAAGCCATCTGTACTCAAAAAAGGCATTGATATGCTGACAGACTGCAGGTGATCACAGTAGAAAAATGGGGTAATCAGCAGGGGATCGATAAGTAGCAAAAACTGCCTTACCAAGAATCAGATATCCTCTGCTTGAAACCGGAGTTACAGTGACAAGGAATGCAGCCTCCCTCTAGTCTGCCATCTTGGATCCCCCATCATTTCACTTCTTACTGTAAAATATTTTATGTGTGCTCGCTAATTTCTTTCTCATCCAGTAAACATAAGGTACATGAGGGAAGGGGCTTGTTTGTTAATTCCAGGGTCAAGCAAGTTTTAGGACCTTAAACATCTGGACCTTAAACATTTAGGACCAAAACATTGTGTTTTGGAATAAAGGAAAACAATGGATGATAATTTGAAATAATGCTACTTGTATTATTTCAAGCACAAATAAATCAACAAGGACCCTCCATTATAGTTTATTGATGGAAGAAAGATTCTATATATGTGTGAATACAGTTTTCACTGACCAAATTGAGCTACTCAGCACTTAAGTTGTGGGATAGTGCAACCGAGGAATTGCATTTTTGATTTCCATTTGAATTAAATTTAAATAGCTACATGTCTACAATATTAGAAATTACATAATAGAAAAATCATAGGTGAAGGGGTAAAAATAGATCCATTAGCTTATCATATTGACACAAATATTTCATGTGGTTAAAATTAAAGAAGTTGGAATAGGCAAGACAGTAGAATAAATCAGACATAACTTTCTTATGTTTGTACATGAATGTGCCACCAATGAAAATCCACATCATGTGCAATCACAGGATTTGAATAAGTTATATTCCATGTATGTATAATATGTCAAAATATACTCTACTGTCATGTATATGTAAGAAGAAATATAAAAATAAATAAATTTTAAAAAATTAAATTAGCTGGGAGCAGTAGTGCCTGCCTACAATCACAGTCTTAGGAGGGTAAGGTAGGAGGATGTCAAGTTCAAGACCACCATCAGCAACTTAGCAAAGCCCCACACACTTAGTAAGACTTGTCTCTAAATAAAAAATAGAAAGGGTTGAAATGTACCTCAGTAGTTAAGTGACTTTGGGTTAAATTTCTGGTTAACCATCCCCTCTGAATTTAAATAGTCTTCTTTAAATTTTTGTCTAACTTGAAATGAGTGTCCAGGTACTTCTACATTATGAAAATTATTACATGAACTCCCAATAGCTTGTTTTGAGTCTGATAATATAACTCAGTGGTAGAGTGCTTGCCTAGTATACATGAGAACTTTGGTTTGATCTTCAGCACTACAGAAAGAAAAAATGCATTGCTTTGATTTTGGCTTACAATTAATTAATGTAATATTTGGAGTTATGATCATCTATGAACATAAAACATACAAGTTTTTAAACAATTGAGAACTGGAGAAAAATAAAAATATGAGATAATTATTTATTTTTGTATTGAAACTAATGAAATAATTATTTCTAATACTGGTG
The DNA here is from genome assembly GCF_902686445.1 of Sciurus carolinensis. Taxonomy (NCBI): domain Eukaryota; kingdom Metazoa; phylum Chordata; class Mammalia; order Rodentia; family Sciuridae; genus Sciurus; species Sciurus carolinensis. Next base: position 330,835 of record NW_025920140.1, on the reverse strand, counting down.
GATAATTTAGATGAATTTATTTAATTAACTGAAAATAACAACTTTGTCTAATTTTACATATATGAATTTGCCAATGAAATATTCAGGTGTAGGTTATATGAGTTTTGTATATAGAAATTTTCAATTAAGTTATTATTTATAATATTATGAAGTACAGAATATTCTCAAATCAGAGTCTAGTGAACTTACATAAAGTAATATACAATGCAGCCTATTGTTGAAGTCAAATTTGGAACTAAACCATTAATTTTATTCTAAAAATAAATTACATAATGAAAGGTTATTATGTATATGTATTTGTGTGTGAATAACTTATCACTCAAACCATCCACAAATAGTCTTTATTTCACTGAGTTGGACATTACTAGCATCTATAATATCAGTGATGACACTAGGTAAATTTATTTATATGTGTTTGAAGTAAAAATTAATACTTCCTTATATTTTCCCATTCTCAGGATTATCTAAAAACACAGTTTCCCATTTTTTGAAATAAGCCTCCTTCTGCCTATGTTGAAAAGTTTTATTGTACAAATTTGCTCCCTCCCTCTGGATTCAAACCACTTTATCTATCTATCATCTATCTGTGTATCTATGTATCTATGTATTTATCTATCTATCATCTATCTATTTCTAGTACTAGGAACTTAACCAGTGGTGCTTATCTACTGAGCCACATCCCCAGTCCTTTTAATAGTCTATTTTGAGCCAGGATAAATTAGATAGCTAATTTACTTACTGTCTCTCTAAGTTATGGAGGCTGTCTTTGAACTTGTGGTCCCCCTTACTCTGCCTGTTCAATGACTTGAATTATAGGTGGTTGCCACTGGTTGCTGGCTCTAACCACTTTCTCTGTGTTTCAAATGTGCCCACATCTCTTGGAGTCTTTTCTCTCTATCACTTGCACATTTAGGTCATAGGAATCTCAAAACAGCCAGGCTGGTCCTGGATGAATCCAAGATGCCCTTGACTATAAGAAAGATAATATCCTACTTCTACTAACTAAAACATAAAATTACTGATTTCTGAGTTAGAACACATCGTACAAATATGTGGATAAGTTTGGTTTTGGTTAATGCACACCGCAGTGTTCAGAAATGTACAGTGTATTCTCTGCTTTTCTTTTTGGATTCACTACAAAGATCCTGAGAGCTTTTCAATTACATATCATGATTAACGCTGAATCTTTCAATGGGAACTAAGGGACTAAACAAGTTCCAGTATATGATAAATTTTTCCAGACCTATAAAGACCTCACATTAAAGTTGAAGTACATTAGAATGGGTTAAGTAAGAGTCAATTCTAGTGAGAAAATCATCAGCAATATCATTATGGGAATAGCTTTCTACCTCCTATCACCTGATGACAACAGAATTTCTTACAATAAGAGAAAGATTCAGAAATAATTTTGTTAAAAAAAGATGCTATTTTTTTTTCTTTTTTGGTAAGGTAAAGAAGAATAGTGCTTTGATATTTGAAGCAACTGATTTGTTCATTTAACTTTGATACTTTCTTGATATTGAAAATAGTTTAACTCTTCAATCAGGACCATTACTTAATTCTTTCACGTAAGTATTTGTATGTTGCATATGCATGGGATAGAAATTACCAATGAGCTACAGTGAATTAAATTTTGAAAACAGGTTATTTACTTTAGACAAGGTTTAAAATCTGTCATTATATTTCTACTTGTTGGTACAGAATTTTTGGAAATAGCCTTATGTCATAATTTATATACCCTTCTTAATTATCAGCATGTATTCTGAGGTCAATCATTGTGTTTACTATATCATTCTTTAGTCATCCACAAGAAACAGAACACAATCATAAACTAGTAGTTATATTAATGTAATTGACAACAATGTAATAAAATTACATTTAATTACTTTGATAATTTAGAGAAAAATCTCTAAATTGTGGATATTTGCATGTTTTTGTATCAAACTTCATTAAATAATAATAAAATATATATAAAAGAAAACTAAGTACTGTAGAAAACAACAGTTTCTGATATACCCATAAAACCACCCTGGATACAGGGACTCTGCTTTTTATGAAGCAGAAGATCAGAGTGACTTCCCTTAAGGGAGAGGGAGAGGGAGAGCAAGAGGGAGAGGGAGTCAGAGGTCATTAGGTCCAAGGAAAGGTTACACTGGAAACACAGGAAGTCCTGAGGGCCCCACACACTTTCTAAGGACTTAGTAGCAAAAACAGTTGTGCCTGCCACTCTTTCTAGGTCATTATGACACCACAAACTGTGTGGGAGTTAAGGAGAAAGGTTGGGCAGGGCACCACACACTGATGTACACTGTTTCCAGACCACCATGGAGAGAGGACACTGGGGATCACAGAATGGATGGAAGATCTTATAAGGCCATAGATCAGCACCAAGGTCACATCAGAAGAGGGAACAACAGGAGAAGAGTGATTTCTATATTCATTTGAGTATTAAGGATATGAAATGTCCTGTGAGTCAGGTCTTCATGTCAGCAGTATTCAGTCTCCTGTGCCTTGTGGTTGACCACTTTTCACCTAGGAGTTCTTAGTCTTCTAAGGAGGAGTGTTTAAACTCCTCTCACACACTATTTTTCATCGTCTCCTGTGCCCCTGGGAGAGTTCCCCTCTCCCATCAGTGCTCAATCTTTTCTGGTTCCTGTCCTTAATCTTCCTTCCCCAGCATTACTCAGGGTCTTCTGAGTCCTGTGGGTCAGTGCCACTCTTCCACTAGTGCTCAGTGCCCTCTGGGTATTGATGGTGGACACACATCACCTACCAGTGCTCACTCTCCAATGAGCCCTAGGAAACCTAATTCCTTTAGTGAACTCTCTGGGTGAGCCCCTTTCCTGCTAATGTCAGTACACCATCTCTGGCCTTTTCTGTGAGTCCAGGCCAACATTAATTTGGAAATATGGAAAGATGTAGATACTCCCTCTTTCCACAAACTCAATACCCCTTTGGTGCTGCCATGCAGATAGGTTCCTCATCAATGCCTGAAAGTACAAGACAATTTTAATCTATGTGAATTCTCACAACACTGAGGACCTCATTCCACCACTCATAGTGTACCATATCCATACCTTTCTTTGACTCTCTGATCTCTTATAAGTGATGTAGCATGCCAGTATTTCTGCCATCTCTCTGGGCTGTGGATGTAAAGCATATATTTCAGATTTTTTAGGATCTGGTCTTATATGACAATGGCTACTCTCTTTTGACAAGAGGAAAATCTTTCTAAGACTTCTGGGTCAGGAACAATGCACACCCTCAAGGAAGAGTGTAAAATGGCACCAAGGACAATTTCCTATAATCATGGAGGACTTCTTTAGGCTTTTAAAATAGTGCCATTCCCACCATTCCTCATAATACTGAGACACTGCCCAGAGGGCCACTCTCAAAATGGATTCCAAAATTCTGAAATCTGTAGGAGTTAAACAGTCTCCCAAAAGAGCTTTCTCTTCTAGATCCTGTGGTCAAGGACCCATCATATTACTTGGTTCATTTTTCTCTGGGTTCTGCCAAAATCTCTTCTCAACCACCATTTTCAGAGTCTTTGGAACACTCTGGGAGAGATCCCCTCCCAGAGTGCTTTTTTTGTGTATCCTGCCCTAAATTTATCCTTGCCCACCACTGCACAGGGTCCTCTGAGTCCTCTTTCCCTTAGTGAACACTCTGGTTGAGCCTCTTTCCTGCTAATATTAGTACAAATTCTCAAGCTTCATCTGTGTTTCCAGCCCAACATGACTGTAGAAATTTTCAGAGATGAGGATGCTTCCTATTTCCAATAACATCATTAGGCCTTTAGAGCTGAGTCTAGAGGCCTTAAAGTCGCTCTAGATTCCTAAAAAATGCCTAAAAATCAAGGATAATTTCAATGTATGTCAATTCCTAGAGAATTATAGACCTAGTTCCACCACTCATTGTACATCAATTCCTCACCTTTGAGTGGTTGAGTTCTTATGGATGATGTATGCCAAGGTTTATGATGACTTTCTGAACAGAGGATGGGAAACATATATTTAAATATTTCAAGGATCCCTTCTTATATGTCCCTGATTGCTCTCTTTTGACAAGAGAGAAAATGTCCTAGGACCTCTGGATCAGGCACAATGCATACCTTCAAGTGTCAGTGTGAAATGTGGCCAAGAAAAGCTCTCAACATCAAGGAGGAGTTCTTCAATGTCCCACAACCCCTGAAGTAACTGAGGATACTACTCTTGAAAAACATTGAAGGGCTTTGAGTCATCTTGATGAGTAACCCTCTTCCAGCAGAGGTCAGTCTCCTCTGGCACTTGTGGTCAAGCACACCTCATCTAACTGTATTCAGGCTTCTCTGTGTCCTGCACTGAATCTCCCCTCTACCTCCATTGCTCAGGTTCATCTGAGTCTTAGGGTTGAGCACCCCTCTCCCACCATTGCTCTGTCTTCTCTGGGTCCTTCCCTAAATCTCCCCTCACCCTTCATTGCTCATGGTACTCTGAGTACTGGGAGTGAGTGCCCCTCATGCATGAGTGCTTAGACTCCACTGTGTCCTCTTGGTGATAACCCCTCTCCTAACATTGCTCAACCTCTTGTCTTACCCTCTAAGTTCACCTAACCTGTCATTACTCAGTTTATTCTCAACCTTGTGGGTGAGTGCAAGTCACCTATTAGTGCTCATTCTTCTATGTTACTTTTTTCTGCATTCTCTAATCATTCCTTGCTCATTCTACTCTGGGTTCTGTGGGTGAAGGCCCCTCTCTTGACAGTGTTCAGTATTCTCTGGGTCCTGTCCTTAATCTCCCTTCACACACCATTGCACAAAGTCATCTGTGTCCTGTGGGCAAGCATCCCATTCCCACCCATGCTCAGTTTCCTCTGGGTATTATGAGTATACAAATTTCAACTATGAGTGCTCACTCTCCAATGAGTCCTAGGCAACCTGGTTCAATAATGAACTCTCTGGGTGAGCCTCTTTTCTTCTAATGTCAGCACACCATCTGTGGCCTTGCCTGCACATCTAGGCAAACATTACTGTGGAAACTTGGAGAGATGAGGATACGTCCTCTTTCCAAGACCCTTAATAGTCTTTGGTGGCTCCATGCAGAGAAGATCCTCACCAAAGCTTGAAAACACAAGACAGTTTTCATGGATATTAATTGGAATAGCATTGAGGACCTCATTCCACCAACTCCACACCTTTACTCAAGGGGACAAACTCTTATGAGTGATGTAACATGTTCAGGATTTCTAAAATTCCTCTGAGCAGTGGATGGAAAGCATATATTTTAGTTTTTAGGATCTTCTCTGATAGGTCACTGGCTACTCTTGTTTGAAAAGACAGAAAACCTCCTAGGAATGCTGACTTGTGAATAATGCACACATTCAATGGACAGTGTTAAATGTGGCCAAGTACAATTTTCCATCATCATGGGGGAGTTTTTCAGACCTTAGAATAGGACCATTACAACCACAACTGAGATCACTGATACAATGGCACAATGGAAAATCTCAAAAAGGTTCCAAATCTGAGTAGGTGAGATCTCCTCTCCCCAAATACTCTATCTCCTATGGATACTTTTTTTTTTCACAGTGCTGGGGATTGAACCCAGGGCCTTGTGCTTGCAAGGCAAGCACTCTACCAACTGAGCTATCTCCCCAGCCCTCCTATGGATACTGTAGTCAAGCACCCCTCATCTATATTTGCTCTGTTTTCTCTGCTCTCTGCCCCAACTCTCCTCTCAATCAACATTGCTTAGCATCTTCTGAATCATCTGGGCCTATCTTCCACCAGTGCTCAATCTCATCTTTGCTCAGGATACTCTCAGTTCTTTGGGTGAGCACCCCTCACCCATTAGTGCTCTGATTCCACTGGGAACTCATGGTGCTATCCCCTCCTAACATGTCTCTGCCTTCTTTTTTTAAGCTGCTCCATTTTGCCTAACCTGTCTTTACTAAGTCTCCTTTGGGTCCTGTGGATGAGCTCCCCTCACATAAAAGATCTCAGTATCCTCTGTTTCCTTTGTCAGAGTTCCCTAACCATTCCATGCTCAATCCTTTCTGGGTCCTATTGGTGAGTGCCCTTCAACTTACAGTGCTCAGTCTTCTTTCTTTTTCCAGGTTCTCCAAGGTAATCCTCCTCAGATTTCTCTGGGTCCTGTGGGTGAGTGCCACTCACCTGACAGTGCTCAGTCTTCTCAGGGTCCTATCCTTATTATCCCATCACACACCATTGCTCAGGATCATCTGAATCTTATGGTGAGGGCCCCTTAACACAGGTGTTTAGTTTTCCCTGAATATTGTTTTGGAATGCCCCTTACCTTCCAGTACTCTGTCTTTTCTGTGTCCTCTGGGGAGTGCTTCTCATCCAGAACTGCTCAGTGTACTCTGGGATATCTGGTTTAGCACCCCTCACCCAGCAGTGCTCAGTCTGTGTCATGTGCTAAATTCCTGTAACCAATCTTATCTCAACCTCCTCTGGATCATTGTTGTGACCCTAGATAGACTAACATTGCTTAGGCTTTCCTGGGTCCTGTCTTCACCACATGTTCTTGAACATTTCTCAGGGTATTCTGAGTACTGTGGGTGAGCACAACTATCCCACCAGTGTTCAGTCTTCTCTAGGCCCTGTCTTAATTTTACCCCTGCACCATTGTTAAGGTCCTCTGAGTCCTCTGGATTAGTGCCCCTCTCCCACTAGTGGACAGTCTTCTCTGGGTCCTGCCCTAAATCTCCCTTCATTCATATATACTCAAGGTACTCTGAGTCTTGTGGGTGAGAGTCCCTCACTTACTAGTGCTCTGATTCCACTGGATGCTCTTGGTGATAGGCTCTCTTATAACACAGCTCAGTCTTCATTTTTAAGCAACTAAATTCACCTAACCTGTTCTTACTCAGTCTCCTTTGGTCCTGTGATTAAGCACCCCTGACCTAACAGTACTCAGTCTTCTCTCTTTCTTTTATCTGCTTTCCCTAACAATTCCTTCCTCATTCTTTTCTTAGTCCTTTTTGTGAGTACCCTCACTTTAGAATGCTCACTCTTCTCTATGTCCTGTTTCAGGCTCCCAAAGGCAAACCTTTCTCAAACTTCTCAAGTTCCTGTGTGAGCACACCTCTCTTGAAAGTGTTCAGTCTTCTCTAGGTCCTATATTTAATGTCACTTCATAAACCAATGCTCAATGTCATCTGAGTTCTATGGGGAGAACCACTCACACACAGGTATGCAGTTTTCCCTGAAACTTATTTTGGGGTCCCCCTTATCTTACAGTACTCTCTCCTCCATTTCCTCTGGGTGATCTCCCCTCATCTAGCAATGTTCAGTACACTCTGGGATCCTGGGTGAATGCCTCTCAACCAGCAGAACTCAGTGTTCTCTGTTACATCTCAAAGTACACCTAATCAATCTTATCTCAGCCTGCTCTGGCTCCAGAGTATGATCATAAGTAGTCTAACATTGCTTACCCTTTTCTGGATTTTCTCTTAACCTTGCCTATCCTAACATTGCTCATGATCTTCAGGGTCCTCTGGGGGATCACCCCTCTCCCACCAGTGCTCAGTCTTCTCTGGGTCTTGTCCTAATCCCCCCATCCACCATTGCTTGGTGTACTGTGAGTTTTGTGGGTGATCGTCCCTCTCCTAACATTGCTCAGGTTTCTCTGTTTAAATACAGTTATTTATTAAAAACAATCAGCAACTTCTTCAAGTTAGCTACTAGGGAATGTCCTTCCTATCTTCCTTTTCCTAAACCTTTATATCACTTGAACTCAGGGGCAGTGCCAGTACTGTGGCTCTGGACTTGTGGAAGTGACCATGAAGGCACAAGGAGAAGGGAAAGGGGCAGAGGGTTACAGAGGCAATTTGCAGGCCCTGCTTGCTGTGCAGCCTGCACTTCTGTGGTGATTATGACCCCCAACCCTGGATATCCATCCTCATGACAAAAAAACAAACTTTGAACCTCTTTGAGCTTCTAAGGAGATCAGCTGGGGCAATGTGCAGAAGGCACTTGGTGTTCACCCCTCACCTGGAGTCACCTATTTACTGCACCCATCCTGAACCATATGCACTCACACAGCATCACAACTTACTCTACCAGAGGGGGTAATTTCCTCAGTCAGTCAGAGTGCACCATGAAGCCCACTTCTAGGCTACCATCTTGGGTCAAAATGAGTCCAAAGATGGAAGTAAGAATGGGTTTAAAAGGTGGAAGCCACCCCTAATTGTGAACATGCTCTTGCAGCCTGAGAACATGTCTTCCACCTGACCCCAGGCCAATGGTCCCTTTTGCAGATTGAGAAACTTCCAGTCCTGCAGAAATATGCAGGCAACAATGAAAAGGTGGTGGAAGAAAGTTGATGCCTGGCAAGTGGAATGAATGTAATGGTCCGTGTTGCTCAATGGCACATGGAGTATTTATAAATGGTAGACTGTGAGGAGACCCAAAGGCAGTTTGATTTTTTATTAATTCCCAAAATTTTGAGCTTCAGCTTGTGAAGATCTTTCTCCAATCACAGAAAGTTCACCCACTCCTGTTTGTAAAAACAAATCTTATTCCTAACTCTGCCTCTCCCAAGCACTCTAGGGGGTTCAAAGCCTGCTCCTTTCACTAACTTTATTCAATATCCAGTGTGAATCTGGATAGAATGCAATGCCAGAGTGTGTACTTGAGATTAGTGAACTCCTAACATTGTTCTGAGGTTAATCATCACCAAAAATCTGGCTTTTAATTTCTGACTTGGATGGGTTCCAGGATTCCCACAGATATCCAAACCCAGGTATGCAAATATTCTTTTTAGGAAATGGCATATAACATATGCACACCCATCTATGCACTGTAAACCATCTCTAGATTGCCTACGATACCCAGTCAAATGTAAATGTTCTGGAAAATGTTAGAAAATAAGACTAAAAAGAATGTATGTTTATTTAGTATAGATAGACCCTGTGAATATAATCATCTGTTTTAATATGAGATTGTGAAACCTACAGATTTAGAGGGTTACCTTCACCCTTAATACCAGAGAGACATAATGTCTAAATATTAAAACTTGTTTAAATCAGGAGGGGTCACCCCAATCTAAGGGAAGTAGGGTTAAATTACTTCTCACCCCAGTGTTATCGGTGAGGCAGTACACTTTTACCATTTAAATGACATAATAACAAATTTCTGAAAATAGGTGGGGATATTTCTGTCATTTTCCCTATAAGGTCACATAATTCACAGAAAATATTGAGGTTAAAGTGGATAAGAATATGTAAGATAAAACTGAACATTCTTTAGATTGTTGTAAGTGAAGCTTAATGGCAAATTCTGGTGGGAGTTTAGAATACCAGTATTGATAGAGGACCATGATCAGAAAAGACAGGGCTCAAGAGGGTTCAGAATAGGTGGATTCTATTGGTAGTTGGAATAGAGGCCATTTGTGTTATGCTCTGGCTGCGAAGTAGTCTGTGTTTTCCCTGTGTCTGGAGACTTTCTATGAGGCTGATTTTGAAAGCAATGGAGTTCTTATTCTTATAGAAGAAATGTGTAGGCAGCATAGCATTTAGGATGTGGCAAATATATTGTGAATTCTTTTAGCCAAATTTATTGTGATAATCAGGAGGAGAAAGCAGAGCAGAAAGATATTAAAAACATGGAATTGAGAGGCAATTTTAAAATTATGTATAAGGACATTGCAGTTGTTAAAGATATTACTGCCACTAAAGTAATGCTAAGAACTATGCCTAAAACTGATGAGAAAGTTGGCTTGAGGGCAATTCAAGATCCAAAAATACCACCTCCATCTCAAGCTCAAGGGAGTGAAATTGAAACTCTCTTGAGAAGGTACAAGTGGGGCACACTTCTTGCACAAGGGAACCTAGAAAATTTTTACATTGTGCTCAACTACTAAGACCTTCAGGGGTTATTGCAGAAAAGGCCCTGGAAGGTCAGGCTACCATTCAAGATGGCAGCAGAATTTGGAATCAACCACAAGTTGCTGGTTCTGCAGGAATGCAGAATGCTGGAGGTAGGGTGTCAGGGAAACTTCCACCAAGATTTCAAAGGAAGACCTTGGATGCCAGGCAATGTGCAGCACAGTTGGAATCCCTGCAGGCAGCCCCTGAGAAGATAAACTGAGGAGATGTCAGGAGATAATCAAAGATGCAGTGGAGATCTCTGTGACTAAGAAATGCCAGAAACATGGGATATAGTCTTAGGAAATCTGCAATAACAGAAGAGTGACAAGCCAACAGGAAGGTTAATTGAGCTGCAAAATATATGGCCATAGGGTTGGAGCTACACAAGCCCTTTGGGGAAAACATCACAATGCCATGTAAACAAGATTCTGGATATGTAGCTAAAGAGCATGATTGTCCAACTGGATTTCAGTTCTGCTTTGTTCCCACTCCTTTTTCTATGCCAATATTTTTGTAAATGGAAATGTTTACTCAGAACAATTATTTGCTGGATATTTGTAATTCCTTTTACTTTTACAGGAGCTCACAATGTGGGATTGCCTTGAGCTTCAAAGACTTTGGACTTGAATTTAGTATTCTTGAAACTCTTGGGATGATGAGGACTCTTGGAAATGTACTAAATGTATTTTGCATTGTCAGATGACTGTGAGTTTTTGGGAACCATGGGTCAAATATCATGGTTTGGATGTGAGGTATCCTCCAAAAGCTGACATGTGAGACAATGCAAGAAAGTTCAGAGTAGAAATGATTGAGTTTTGAGAATCTTAATCTGTGATTAAATCTTCTAATAGGGTAACTTCAGTGATAACTGAAGTGGTAGGGTGTAGCTGAAGGTGACTGGAACTCTAGTATGGCTTTGGAATACATATTTTTTATCTGGAGAGTGGAGACTCTCTCTCTTTCTCTGCTTTCTGATAGCAATGTGTGATATTTGCCTCTGCCACACTCTTCCACCATGATGTTCAGCCTTACCCCAAACCTCGAGAAATGGAGCCAGTCTTCTATTGACTAAAACCTCTGAAATCATGAGCTCTCAAATAAATTTTTCCTCCTTTAAAGTTGTTCTGGTCAGATCTTCTAGTAACAGGAACAAAATAGCTTGCCAAAACAATCATGTATATCATAGTACTTGACAAATCCTAGAATTATTCACATAAGATTTATTATTTACTAAGTAAATTATTACTATGGAGATAGCAAAAAAATGATATTCATGTTTTCTGAAAGAGATAGATACTTGTTCTTTTCATCCTGAGGTATATTTTGTAAGTGCTTTACATATTTGTTTTCTCTTAGAAACGCTGAGTTTGGGCAGACATGGTCATGTGCACCTGTAATCCCAGCTACTCAGGAGGATAATGAAGGAGAATGAAAAGCTTGAGATTACCTTGGCAATTTAGTAAAACCCTGCCTCAGAAAAAAATAAGGTGTGTTATCTATGTAGCTCAGTGGTAAATCAGTATATTGTCCCTGGGATCAATACATAGTACAAAACAATATAAACAAAAACCCACTGAATTTGACTACTTTTAATCACATCATATTGGGTACTTTCTCATTTAAGCTGTATCAATAAAATTAGGTAGAAGAAATACCTGAAATCCATGACTTCAACCTGAAACTAATCTTAAGGCTATAAAATGAGGTCTATGAATGTCCATGTGTTCTGATGTTCTGATGCATTCAGAGGCAGATTTTCAAGAGGTAGATTTGAATTGAAGATAGCCAATTCTGAGAAAGAAGACCAGAGAAAGAATGTGTACTGTTTTTCAAGTTTGTTCCATGTCAGGATTTGCATTTCCTTTCCAAAATACAATGCATTTTTAACTTGCAAACTTACTTCCCAACTTTTATTTTTGTGTTAACAGGTCTTAAACTACTTCATATCCTTCTCATAATAGTTAATTTATAGCCCTTAATATTAGGAGCTTCCTCTCAATTTTTATACTTCAGTTTTATTCATGTGATGGATTCATGACCTGTAGTGTTGAGCATATTTTCTTTTTGACATGTGAATGTGTTAGATCCCTAGACTTGCATTGGTGTTATTGTTGAGTGATTAAGTATTGATAAAGAAGTAAATCATACTTCCTTTACCACATTTCTCCTGGATGCTCCATTCCAATGATATCAATAATTAATAAAATGCTCATTAAAAAGAGCATTACATTCATTGCCTGTGGTAACATGAATATTTGAAAGAAAGTAATTAGAAGAGACATCCTCCATTGCATTCTGGGAGATCATATCTTGCTTTTCTTGGCCACTTTTTATCCCCTTGAGTCTTGGGAAGGCCTGTTTTCTCTCTTTGCTGCATAGAGAAGTTAGGATGGAAGTATCTCATTTGGCAAATTAGCCTAAAGTTGGAGCATTGAATCATGATTCTTATCAGACCAGGCATTGACTCTGAAGTCTCTGGAAACAATTCATCCATTTCTCAGCTGCTTTCTCAAGGCAGTCACCACCCATACACTGCCACCTCTGCCCAGTCTCACTAAATGAAGCTTTCCAAAGTTCTCAGCCAGCAATATATCCTTCAGCTCTGTGAATGTCACAAGGCTTTTATGGATGGAGATGAACCAGGTCACCCAAGAAATCAGATGGAGTGTATTTGCCATGATTCCCTGTCCAACTCTGTGCTACCCTGACCATCACTTTCCCATGCTATCCACCATGTTCTTAATGGGGATAGGTCAATCTAACATGAGAGAGAGGTTAGACAAGTGTTTTTCATTCCCCATAACTCCATCTGCTCATGCATGATGGATTTGGCCTGCTTTACATGGCATGGACATTGCAGAATCTCATGGCCACAGGAGTTCCTTGCTATCCAGGAGTATTTTGCCTTCTGGGTCTCTAGTTCCTCTGAACTTTCCAGAGCCCTATGCCAAGTCATAATTTTGTGCCAGCACCATTTTTTCCTGTCTCCTCCTTCTCTGGAAAAGCCTGAGCCAAATGTAACAGGAAACTTTTCAACACTGCCACGGGGTTTAGTTCATAATTTCCTTTACTATGGCAAACATGATCTCCACAATATTAACCTAGAGAATCAGCCTGAGGGGAGTGGGAGAAAAATTTGACATAGTGATCAAGGAACAGATTTTAGCTAGAAACCCATGCTCTGAGAGTCAATCTTTCTTCATCTTTCCCAACAATGGCTTTGGACTTGACCTGTACCTCTCCCATGGGGCCAAAATTCTATGACCACAATTAACAGATCTTTCTCAGTTTTACATGCCGATAATGGATGACATTAATCTTGAATCTTCCAGCATCTCTTTCATTAAATAAGAGTCGCATTCTCATAGTTTATATTAGAAAGATACACAATACACTACAGCAATCTAGAAGAAAAATGAAGAAACTCACTCTCTGGAATAGAAAAGTGTCTATTGAACTACCATTTTAGTACTTACAAAGTGTGGAACATACACAAATCAAGCTTCAAGTAAAACTGAATCTGAAGAAGATTGACATAATTCTTTACATTTTATTTCATGGTGGCCATGCATACTGCAGCAATGATGGTGTCCTATTATTTGCATTGACACTTTCTACAAAGTTATCTTCCAGGTTCTTCCCAGTGAAGTTAATAGGTTTCTCTTTTTCATTAAGTATCTCCTCAAAAAAGTTCTAAATAATCTGTATAAACCACCAATTTTTATACAGAAACCCTTCTTTCTTTTGAATTTCTTTTTATATATGACTTGCATTAGAGAACAAATACATCCCCCCCTTTTCTTTACTATATTGTCTTTGTAACTGGAGGTTAGAAGCAAACCATATTTTTATGTGATTTTATTTTATTCCTCCTGAAGCTCAAAAGCATATGAATTTTAACCTTTCAATATTTTAGTAAAATAATCCTATTTGTAAGTGCATTTAAATTCTAAAATATAGCTCAGAGATGATAAGTGAAAAAATATCAAATAGAATACAAGAAATTGTACCTCTTTATATGTGTGTATCTCAGTACTTCCATGAAAAAAAAAGCATCAACTCCTTGTTGATTTATAATTTTATACAATTGAACATATTTACTTACAATTACAGGAAAGGTCTGTTTTATTATATAAATAGTTGCCATTTTGCTGTGATTGATAAAATGTGTCATTTGATCAAATTGATTTCATGGGTTTCTCAACTTGTTTTCTTTACTCTTCTCAGTAACAGTAACTGTCAATAACTGCTCTGAAAATTCTTTTTTAACTTCACACTTTTTTATGTTCCCCTTTATGAATTATACTTGCAAAAAAGTCAGGCAGAACATTAATAGGATATTTGACAAAATTTCCTCAAAGAAAAAACTTACCAATCTCAATAGATTATTTTGAGTATATGAATTAAGATATGAAAAAACCTTTGAGTGATATATATATATATATATATATATATATATTTGCAATAATCAAAAAGGATTCTTGTTGCTAATTATTATTGTTGAAAAATTGTAGCAAGATGCACTGGCCACTTAAAATATTAGAATACAAATTCATCGGTATACTCTTCCTTTACTGTTCTACCTCAGTGTTATTCAAGAGGATTTCTTGGACCTGTAATATACACATGACTAGAAAACATTATACATATTCTAAAACCCAAATCCCATGACAGGACTTCTGAATTTGTCTTCCTATTAGCAACATATCCAATCCATATTTGTGCTCATTAAATTTAGGGAGCAATCTTCTAACTCATTATAACTTTCTCCTTTGAGAAATATAAAAAATTTGTTTTATAAAATTTAAATATAACCCACAAATATATATTCTTATGTTTACATTTATTTTACATTTTATTTCACAAAAGTGTAGCATATACACAATTTTTTTTTTACTTAGGGCATCTTCTTTACTCAGAGTAATATATTAGGTAACCATGCTTCCTTTAAAAAGTATCTTATTGAACAATTGACATGCCTCAATTTGTGAGAGCCAGTTTTCCTGACATTCTTTGTGTCAAATTAAAAACGCTCTCAAAGATCACATGATCAATGTGCCATTTACACACTTATTCTTATTTCAGTATCCATTGGGATACAGGGATGTGCCCACTGATTTCCCTCAAGAGGAATGGCAGTGCCTGGACAGAACTGTATTTGGAGACTATGTTGACCTTGAAGACATTTCGGAAAATTTGGGTGTAGACAATGATGGCTGAAAAGTTTTAGAATGTCTTCTCATTGAAGTAGACTTTCAGCACCAACAGCCTTCTGCATTCGGTGCCAACAAAATGTCCTTGCTTTCCCTCTTTGAATGTTCATCTTCAAAGCTTTTCAACATAGCCCTTTCAGCACAGTGCATACTCCAGTCTGGAGTTATGCCATGTGATGCTGTGTTCTTCATGTCACCAGCAGGCTCTTATATCATCAACTGATTTGTAGTCAGCATTCTCCTAGGGTTGCTAAGAGGACTAGTGGGAATTTTCCACAGGGCCTTGCACCAGGCTGGCACTAGCTTGGTCAAGAGAAAAAAAACATGTGTGAACTAAGATAGGACAGACATTTCTGCATTATGAGGTGAGTTGAGGTGGCCCTGGATTTCCCATCAGGAAAATTTCTGAGTACTGCTTAGTGGTAAGGTCACAGCCAAGGAGGTGTGACCTTGAAGGTGTAGTGAGCACAGAAAATCTCTCCTGTCATGTTAGCAACATCTATCCTCCATCAAACATCCTGAGTGAATGCCTCCCATGACTTCATATAAACCTTCAGAGGATGCATCCACCTTCACCTAGAAGACCCACCTCCCAGATTCCAGCTGTCACCTGGTTGAAATTTTTAGGAAAAAAGGAGCAACCCAAAAGATTGTGTGTGAAGTGTGCTAATTCAAAGATCACTTAACACACCATGCTCACTGCATGCTCAATGGCCAAGAGCTCACAGCAGGCATGATTCGGTGTGGTGGCTAGGGCCCTAGGTTATTTTCCTGAGTAGGATATTCTGAGTGTGCCCAGTCTTGGAGGATTGAGTTCAGAAGAAAAAGCACTGGAGTTGGTACTTAGGTTGGTGATACATGTATGCCCAAGCACACCTGCAGCCAAACAGGCCCACTGGAACTGGTGGGGGATAATTGCCTGCTGTCATGATGCCCAGTGAGGACAAATGAGTGCAGCGACACCTAGCAGACCAGAACTTTAGTGTGAGCTCTCAGGCTTCAGAGGATTTCCTTGTCCTACCTGGTCCTGGAGGGATCCACAGACCACGGGGCTGTGCTCTCCTGGCCGAAGAGGTTAGAATCACATTTTGGAAAACCTCAGTTCCCTGGAACTCACTGGTTCTTCTTTCCTCTGACCATCATATCTGAGCTGGTGCTTGTTTTCTCTCTTACTCTGAAGTAGCTAAGAGCAGAAGCTTCTCTGTTTGCCATCATGCTGTCAGGCCTTTCCTCTGTGACATCAGGCAGAATCAGTGCTGCGGGTGCCAGGTCATGGGAGCCACTCCTCAAAAACCATGTTGCTCAAGGCTTGGAAAAAATCTTCTGGAGAGAGAAACCAACTGTTCTCCAAGTGAAGCCAGGAATCCCTGAGTCATTCACAACCTACCTACCTGAGGCCTGCACATTTCATGAGGAGAGAGGAGCACTCCCACTTTGCTCTCATGTCACATGAGCACTGGTAACCAAGAGAGGCATTGTCCTGAATGTAACTGAATGCCACTGAATCTTTGACACATAAGGATATAAATTTCAGCCCTTCTTTCACTGTAAGAAATCTTGAGAGGAAAAGCTACCAGCATACCGAGTGGAAGATTGAAATTAGATGTGGAATGTTTCCTTTCTGCCAGCAAATATGGGTCTTGAGAACCCAGACCCTGAGCGCCAGCACCACTTGCCTTTGCCAGTTTACATTTCCTAACATCATCTGGCTATATTGATGAGGCATTCAATCATTGAAGGAAACTGGCCTTTCCCAGTAGAAACACCTTCCTCTACCTCACCCATACCTGACGTGATTGGCAAGATCCAGAACCAACTCTGGCTTGTGCATTTTGCCCAGTACCTGCTGGTTAGAATATTTCAAAGTAAAATGCCAAAAGGAGAAGTAACAAAAAAAAAAAAAAAGAACAATTAAGGTGTCAGTACATTGTGAATGTAATGGCTGGAGATGCAATGGTGAATGATCCACAAAATCTCCTTTGTTCTAACAACCTGAGCATATTCTCATAGCCACATATTCATGACTCTCCTCTTGCCCTGTCCTCCATGGATCACTGATGTAATTTTGTGCTCACGGATCAGCTACAAGCAGTTTCCTCCTTAAGAAAGGACGGGATAATTCTTTCCCTCAGGAAACATCCTTAGACTGTGGGTCTTGAGATGCAAAAAAGTTTATTTGAAAGATTGTTGTGAAAAGGAGAATTAAGAATTACTTAGACTTTGATTGTCTTTGCCTATGCGTGCTTTTCTGCATAGAACTTCACAGACACAGAACCTGAGGGGATCAAGCCATGTACCTTAAAGGGGCTGTTTCTGTGTTGACAATACACCCCATTAAGTAGGGCGCTGACTTTGGAAGCGGAAAGGCCAGGGGCGGGTGCAAATCCCTAGCATGAAGGGAGTGGAGTAATATAAAGAGAAAACACTTATGAGGTTGCAAACCATCTATCCTCTCAAACTTTTTCTTTTTCTCCTTTCTTATTCAAGGGAATCAACACGGTTTAACGAATACCAGTTTTACCTGCAAGCAATTTCCATTGATTCCTTTCAGCCAGGAGCTGCACTCAAAGGGTGCAATGCATCCCCAGTCAACTGCATTGCACAAAAGTACGTCTTTCTTCATATCTTTCAACTCTCATTAGTTCAGACGTTACATCTCATTCATGAGTATGCTATGACCATCTTTCTCCAACAAAATCTCCTGATAGGCAATGTGCACTGGCTTGCACTGGCATCAAATTCAAAATGACATCTCACTGTCCCTTGCCAATTTCAAGGCTTCTTGGACACACTGCCAGACTGCCAATGAAGGGGACTTCCACACCGGAGCACTTTGCATGTGAACCACAAGGTCAACTGGAATACCAATAAGGGAAGGCAAAAGACAGCTGCTCCTGGTCCTGATTTCGTATTCAGTTTTATTTTGTATTGACTTGCTTAGGACTTGAGAAAAAATGGAAAGATTTGGGCTTGAATCCTTGTTAGTTTGTGCTGATAGCATTCAGGAGAAAGGGGGAATTTACCACCTACTCTCCCACTATCATTGGGGCTCCAGTGTCAAAAGGAACAGAGCACGTGTACAGACTCTTGTTACTTTTTTGTTTGTTATTTTGTGCTGCTGGGAATCAATACCACGGTCTTGTGCTTGCAAGGTGAGCACTTTACCAACTGAGCTATCTCCCTGGCCGCTGACTCTTGTTAATTTTGATGGACGTCTTCAAGATATGCACTGTAGAAGTGGGAAAACCATATGTTGTTCTCATGTTCACCACGAAACTGTGGTTTACTGGAGTGTTCTTTACAGGGAAAGGGAAGAAAAAAATCCATTCATTGCAAGAACTCACACCAAAAGGAGGACACCAGAGACATTAGGCATGTTGCAGGTTAGTGGTGCGTAGAAGCAAGTCAAGAAGTACAAAGCATTTGACAGTTTGCAAATGCCTGTGGTACAAGATCCTTGCTCAGTCACTCCGATCCCACATTCAGATATTCTTGAGCCACTCCTGTTTTGATATTCAGCTTTGGTCTTCACTTTTGCCTTTTAGTACAGCTGTTTCTGTTTCCTTTTGTGATATTCTGGTGCAGTCTTTAAGTTGAGAGCTGGGTTCAGTACTGCATATTCCAAATTCAATTTGTTTAAATTGAAGTTCCTGGGTATAAGAGCTGTGTTTTAAAGAAAGCCTTTTCTCCTGGTTCTTGTGCCAGAAAAACTATGAATCAGCATATGTATAATCTGCTGTCTCCTGACAGGAACAAGAAAAAGCTGTGAGTTTGCAAGGGCTTTGAGGTCCTTGCAATGGGAGTTAGGTTCTGTAATAATGGTTGCTTACAGAAAGAACTGGCAAGTACGAATTCCTGTATTTATAGAGTATGTTGAACCTGAAGACATGGCGTGAAATTTAAGGGTAGACAATGAGGGCCAAAAAACTTTAGAATGTCTCTTCATCACAGTAGGCTTTCAGCACCAACAGCCTTCTGCATTGAGTGACAGCAAAATGTCCTTGCTTTCCCTCTTTGAATATCCATCTTGGAAACTTTTCATCATAGCCCTTTCTGCACAGTGCATGTTCCAATCTGGAGTAATGCCATGTGATGTTGTGTTCCCCATGACATCAGCAGGATCTTATATCATCAATTGACTTGTAGCCGGCATCCTCCTTGGGGCTGCTAAAAGGACTGGTGGGAATTTTACACAGGGACTTGTGCCATGCTGGCACTATGCTGGTCAAGAGAAAGAACTCATGTGTGAACAGAGATAGGAGACACATTTCTGCTTCTTAGGTGAATTGAGGTGGCCCTGGAATTTGCCAGGAAATAAATTTCTGAATGCTGCTTGATTGTAATGCCACAACAAGGACCTGTGGCCTCTCAGATGTAGTGAGCACAGAATATCTCTCCTGGCATGTCAACACCATCGTATCCTCCATCAATCATCCTGAGTGAATGACTCCCATGACTCCATATAAGCCTTAAGAAGATGCATCCAACTTCCACTATAAGATCCACTTCCAAGGTTCCAGCAGTCACCTGGCTGAACTTTCTAGGAAAAAAGGAGCAACCCACAAGATTGGGTGTGAAATTTCCCAAATCAAAAATGCTTAACACACCATGCTCACTGCATGATCATCTGCCAGGAGCTCTCACCAGGCTTGATTTGGTGTGGTTGCAAGGGCCCTTGGCTATTTTCCTGACTAGGATATTCTGACCAGGATATTCTGACCAGGATATTCTGTGACCAGTCCTGGATGATTGTGTTCAGAAGGAAATAGCCCTGGAGCCAGTGCTCACCTTGGTGATCCATGTGTCCCCAAGCACACCTCCACTCAACCAGGCCCACTGGAACTGGTGGGGGATAATTGCCTGCTGCCATGATGCCCAGTGAGGCCAAACAAGTACAGCAACACCTAGTGGACCTTAAGTTTAGTGTGAACTGTCAGGCTTCAGAGGAGTTCCTTGTCCTACCTGGTCCTATAGGGATCCATGGACTATGAGACTGTTCTCTCCTGGCCAAAGCAGTTAGAATCACATTTTGGAAAACCTCAGTTCCCTGGCACTCACTCGGTTCTTCCTTCCTCTGAGTATCACAACTGAGCTGGTGCTTGTTTTCTCTCTTAGTATGAAGTGACTAGGAGCAAAATCTTCTCTTTTTGCCATGGGAACAGTGATGATATCCTATTGTCAGGCCTTTCCTCTGTGAGCTCAGGCGGAATCTATGCTATGGGCATGAGATCACAGGATCCACTCCTCAAACACCATGTTGCTGAAGATTGAAAAAAAACCCTCTGGGGAGAGAAACCAACTGTTCTCCAAGTGGAGCCTGGAATCCCCGAGCCATTCACAACCTACCTACCACAGGCCTGCACCTTCCACCTGGATAAAGTAGCACTCCCACTTTGTTCTCATGTCACACAAGCACTGGAAACCAAGAGTAATATTGTCCTGAGTGTAATTGAATGCCTCTGAATCATTGAGAGATCAGGGATATGAATTTCAGCCCTTCTTTCCTTTTAAGAAAACTTGAGAGTAAAAACTATAAACATACCAAAAGGAAGATTGAAAGTGGATGTGGAATGTTTCCATTATGCCATGAAATAAATATAGGTCCTGGGAACCCAGACCCTGAGAGCCATCACCACTTGCCTTTGCCTGTTTTTATTTCCTGGCATTGTCTTGCTATGTTGATGAGGCATTCCCTCATTGAAGGAAACTTTCCTTTCCCAGGAGAAACACCTTCTCCACCTCACCCCTACCTGAAATATAGGCAAGATCCAGAACCAGCAATGGTTTCTGCATTTTGAACAGTACCCGCTGGTTAGAATTTTCCAAAGTAAAATGCCAAAAGGAGAAGTACAAAAAAAAAAAAAAAAAGGAGAGAAGAAGGAAGGTGTCAGTACATTTTGAATGTAATGGCTGGGGATACAATGGTGAATGATCCCCAAAATATCCTTTCATACTAACAACCTGAGCATATTCTCATAGCCACATACTTGTGCCTCTCCTCTTGCTCTGTCATCCATGGATCACTGATATAATTTTGTGCTCAGGGATCAGCTACAACCTGTTTCCTCCTTAAGTAAAGATGGGATAATTCTTTCCCTCAGGACACACCCCTAGACTGTGGGTTTGAGAATGTGAAAAGAATATTTGGAGAAGGTTAGATTGTGAGGGATTCTCCCTTTGCAATGGTAAATGTGTGGGTAAGGGTAATTAGTTCTGCCTGTTGGTTGGTGTTGTTGTTAGGTAGTGGTCCTGACTCTACCACCTTTTCAAGAGAGACAGTGGTATATCCAGCTTGTTGGGCTCCCTTCATGGAGAAAAGAACTTCCATCAGTGAATCATATAAAAGTAGGGTTGTGTAGAGCACCTTCCTGTACATTGTAGGGGCAGGTGAGTAACTCCTCCAGGGTCTCAAGTCAGCTATGGGTTGCTGAAGCACTTATGTTGGAAGGTAGGGGTAAGAGGGTGACTGGATTAAAAGGAGAGTATGTCTTAAAAGAAATGGAAGAGTCCTCAATAAGAGCAGTTTGCAATTCTAACACCCTACAGGGTGGTAGAATTTGTAGACTCTTATAAGTAAGAAGTTTGGACAGATGATGAGGTGATAGCACTTCAGTGGGAGCCCCAAAGGAAAGTTTCTTTGATTCCTGGATCAAGAGAATTGCTGCAGGCAATACTCTAAGACATGGCACCCAGCATCTTATGGTGGTGTCTAACCTCTTTGACAGGTATGGCTCTGGTCCAAAGGTGGGACCAAACATGTGCCCTAAGACCCCCAGGGAAAACCCATTTTTCTCAGAGAAAAACAGGTAGAATGGTCTGGTTAAGTCAGGGAGGTGTAGGGCTGTGATTGAAGAAGGGCTATTTTTAAGGTCTGGAAAAGATCTTTCACTGTGTTGAGGAGAGGTTCAGTGAGAGTACCCTTTGAAGCCTCATATTTCGGAGCTGCCAGGATGGAAAAATTGCGGATCCAGGATTGTAAATATCCTGCTAACCCACAAAAGGAAAGAATTTCTTCCTTGGTTGATGGAGTGGGAATATCCTGCAGCAATGCTTTTCTCTCTACAGTGATGGCCTTAAATCCAGGTGAGAGGCTAACTCCTAAGTAATTAACCTGAAGTTGGGAAAGTTGCACCTTTGCTGGAGAGACCATGTAACACCTGTCAGCCAGAAAATTTGAAAGCTTAACTGTGTCTCTTTGGGAATCCTCAACAGATGGACTACATAGAAGTAGATCATCAACATACTGTAAGAGAAAAGAGGACACGAATGTGACAGAGGCAAGATCCTGAGATAGTGTTTGGCCAAAGAGATGAGGGCTGTCTCAGAATCCCTGAGGGAGAACTGTCCAGGTCAGCTGAGAAGAAACTTGAGTGAAAGTGTCAGTCCAAGTAAAAGCAAAAAGATCCTGTGAATCAGGGTGAAGTGGGACAGTAAAAAACATATCCTTCAAACCTAGCACTGAAAAGTATGTGGTGGAAGAAGGGATAGAGGAAAGCAGGCTGTAAGGATTGGACACAATGGGAAAAATTGGAACCACTGCTGAGTTAATGATGTGGAGGTCTTGCACTAAAAGATAAGATCCATTAGGCTTCCTAATGGCCAGGATGGGAGTGTTATAAGGTGAGTAGGCGGGGAGCAGGAAGACTTTCTGCCTTAAATCCTGGATGATTGGTTGAAGTCATACAAGGCTCCTTTGGGGAAGGGGATATTGGGCCTGGACTGGGTAGGATGTTGGGTCCTTTAGATGAATGAGTACAGGTGAGCATTTGGCTATAGAGGGTGTATGGGTGTCCCAGACCTTGGGGTCAACCAGGGAGGGAGAAAGGGGATATGAAGACTCCGTTTGAGTTGTATATTCCTGCAGAGTCATAAGGAGAGGAGTAGTAGGGGAGTTGGCTGAGGTGCATGGTGGATGAGAAGGAAATAGAGGCACCCAATTTGGTTAGGATGTCCCTTCCCAGAAGGGGAATGGGACACAAAGGATTTATCAAAAAGGAATGAGTAAAGCCAATTTGCCCTATATGGCAACTTATTGGAGGGGTTTGTAGGAGGTTATATAGTTTTCCCTCTACCCCAACAATAGAGGATTTGGCAGGGGAAGTGGGTCCCCAAAACTCCCACAGAACTGAGAAAGTGGCTCTAGTGCCTATAAGGAAAGGGATCTGCTTGCCTACCACCATAAGGGTCACCTGGGGCTCCTGAGTGATGATGGTTGTTGGGAGCAGAAGCCCCAGGCCCCTTCAGTCATCCATTGCCAATCCCAGTAAGTCACTGGAGGGAGGGGGCGAGGGTGACCTGGCACTTCTGTGCACCAGAGCAATCCATCGCCCAATGTCCCAGTTGGTGTCATTTTGGACAAGAACTTGGGGTTGCCAGGGGTTGTGGCTGGCTTGTTCCCAGTGGCCCTCTTGCCTGCACTTGAGGCATGGGCATGGACATCTTCTGGGAGTTTAGGCACCCCTAGCAGTGGACAGTTAGGCAGGTCTAGCTGGCTGAAAGACTTTGGCCAGAATTTGGTATTTTAATTTTTGCTTTTGTTC
This sequence comes from Sciurus carolinensis, assembly GCF_902686445.1. Taxonomy (NCBI): domain Eukaryota; kingdom Metazoa; phylum Chordata; class Mammalia; order Rodentia; family Sciuridae; genus Sciurus; species Sciurus carolinensis. The sequence continues at coordinate 307,209 of NW_025920140.1, read as the reverse complement.
TTCCCTTCCATTTTAAACCTTGAATGCCACTGCTAGAACCTCTGGCTGTGGGTTAAGGGGCCCCCTATCCAACTGCCTCAATTTAGCCTTTATGTCAGGGTAACTTTGGGAAAAATAATAAGTCATAAGTAGCTGCCTTCCCTCTGGAGTTTCATAATCCTGGTAAGTATACCTCTATGAGGTCACTTAGTAATGCTGATGGGTTTTCAGTTCTGTCCTCTATTACTTCCTGAAGTTTATCATAGCTAATGGATTTAATGGCAGCTTTTCAGAGACCTGCAAGGATGCAGGTTTGAAACTCTTCCCACGACAGACACCCAGTCCCCGTATTATAGTCCCATTGGGACTCCCTATCTGGTACTGTTTCATCCCCAATGGGGTGGGTTGGGGTCTATTGATGAATCTCATCTGCATAATTGCATGCCTGTTCCCAGACTCTCCTGAGCTCCTCAGAGGTTAGGGTGTTGGACATGATCATGTAAATGTTATGCCAGGTAAGGTCATAAGACTGGGTAAGGTACTGAAATTCCTTAATGAATTTCTCAGGATTGGAGGTGAAGGAGCCTAGCCACTTCTCTATTTGGGAAAGATCAGACAGTGAGAAAGGAACATGGACTCTAATTACTCCCTCTGCACCAGCCACCTGCCATAAAGGGGCTAAGACATGTGCACAGGACCGTGTGGTGGGAGGACTTGGTGGGCTGAGTGGAGGAGCAGAAGCAGACATAGAATGAGACAAAGGAGAGGAATGAACAGGGTTTTTTGCAGCAGGAGACCCATAAGGAGGTTGTTCATCAGCCAGATCAAAGTCAGAGGAGAAGGAGGAATTAAAAGAGGGAGGAGAAGCCAAAAGAATGTGTTCAGGTTTTTGAGGAGAGCAAAGATCGGGTTTAGCATGAAAGAAAGGAAAATCTTGAAGGAAAAACTCTCTTTCCATTCACCAGCTCACCCACATAATATATACTTAATTATACCCAGTATAATTATACACATAACTATACTTATAATGCTGGGATCTAGAATGTCATAAATAGACCATTCTGATTTACTATCTAAAGGAAAGGTTGGCTCTAATTCAAGGAACAGGTGGAGGTGCTTGATATTGTCTAATAAACATCCCAAGGGCAAGTTTGCCAGGGTGGAGGTCCTGGATCCCATGGTGAAGATTGAGAAACACCTAAGTCAGTTCTTGAGGCATCCCATGAACACGGATTAGGTAACTACAAGAAGGCAGCGTAGAGATGTGGTCATCACACAACACAAATGTATACCGGGCAATAGCTGTGAGGGTTTGAGGACATGATGTCAGGATTTTTGGGAAAAAAAAAACGTGCCTGAAGTTAAGCCTCAACCCTGAGAGAGGGAATCTCCACCATAAAATCAGAAATTCACCCAGTAGATAAGACCGACTGTGGGGACCAGCTGTAGCTATGAAAGTCATGGCTAGGGGTACCCCCACACCTCAGCAGCCTTGAAAGCCTCGGACCCTCGATGGTCACTTCTCAGGTCAGCAGAGGTGTGTTTCAGTCAGTCTAGGGGGACCTGCCTTAGGGAACTCTCCAATTTGAAGTCCAGTGTTGCATGCAGAAAGCTGGGCATCTGGATGAATGGAAGGTGAGGCTGTGTCTGTGAGTCACTGGGGCGGCAAATGGGTTTCCACTTGCCTAAGAGGCAGTGGAAGGACCCATCTGAGTCATGGCACCAGATGTAAGAAAAAGTGCTGCTGAGCTAGGGACCCATGGTTGCTCCGGCTCTTAAATCTGATGGAAAGGGCACTCTGTACACCTGGTCTGAGTTGTGGTCCAGCAACAGAACCCAGAAATCCACAACAGACACAGGACCTCATGCAAGAGACTTTATTATGTGGATGACTAGAGCATCCACTCCGGGGCTGAAAAGAAGGAAAAGAGAAAGATGGCGTGGATGCTTCTCCCAGATATTAGAATCTCCTGGACTGGAAGGAACCAATAGCAGAAGAGAATACTTGCAAACTGGCTGATAAAATGGTAGCTAGCCAGGATGTTCAGACTGACAAGCTAGGATGTAATGTGGGAAGCAGGAAGAGGCTGTAGCATAGGCCAGAAATTCCTGAATTGTAAGAGGCAGGCAGAGCAGGTTTCAGACTGGTAAGTTAGGTTGTGGTGCGACAGAAGGGGTGGGAGATCAGCTTTGTATTACATCTGCTACATTGCAATGGAAATTCACCTATAAAGTTAGAAGGCCTTTGATTTTGTGTTATTTGTATGTCGTGCTGTGTGATGTCATGTTTTGTCTGTATCAAAATTGAGTTCTCCTAAAATTAAAATTTTAAAAATGGATCCAAATACTTTTAATTCATGTGATTTAAAAGGGTTCAATTTAAATTGGGTAAACTAATAAAAAGTAAAATGTCTTTGAAAATAATTCACAAGTCTCTAGGTGGTCAAACTAATGAAATGCTGATATTAATAAAATGCCTAATATCAATTGTTTCTAGGACTTTCCTTCAACAGGAAAGAGATAGCAAATACTATTCAAGACACTTGTCTGATATCTTGTTTTTTACAAAATAAGTGAATTAGAGTTAACATGTATGGGATTATTCAAATGTGTTAGAGACATCGGATTAATTTACAAAGTTAAAATTCTAACTGTTAAATAACATTGAGTACTCTTTAACTCCTTAAATTTCACAGGGTAACATACTTAAACATTGGTGGTGTTTTCATAGGTTGGTAAGTAAAAAGGGTTTAAAATTGCTTTGTGTCATCACTAAACTAAAAACAAGGTTACTAAGAGTTATATCCTAACAGGTACAATTCTATGTACAAAAGGTTCCAAAAGTTTCAACTGTGTTTCAATTAGAGTACTGTAAATAACAAAATATTTAATCTTATTAAAAAGGAATAATTTACCTAAATTCAGAAATTTTTTAAGAGTTGTTTCAGGGGCTGGGGATTAGCTCAGTTGGTAGAGTGCTTGCCTTGCAAGAACAAAGCCCTGGGTTCAATCCACAGCATCAAAAAAAAAAAAAAAAAAAAAAAGAGTTGTTTCGGAATGTGAACAAAAAGGGTTTAACATATAGGAAAGAGAAAATGAAAGGTTCTAGATATGGAAATTTAGTGAAGAACAAAATCTTTCTGAGTAAAAAAGTATTTATGTGATGAAATACATGAGGGTCTAAGTAAGTGCTAAAACACTCTGTGTAAGTAAAGGGCAAATTTCAACAAGTTTGTATGTAACTAAGTTGGTTGTATGTATGTGAGACAGTTGAAACTATTTAGGTTTTTCCTAAGGTGAAATACTAATGTTCTGATATAAACCAAAATTTAATATATATGGTAAAATGACAGGAATTTCTTAGAAACACTAATTTACTCTTAACTTTGTGTCTATTAACTTTTATTCTTTAAAACAATTAGTCTTAAAAAATTGGGGTTTATATGATTATAGTTAAACAACTCTTAGAGTATTGAACTATGTTACAGAGACTAAATTTTTCTTTAAATTTGGTAATATAAAGTTGTCAAGATAATTGTGAAATGGTCACTCTTCGTATATTAAATGTGTTCTTATTTTCCAGGTATATAAGTTTTTAAAGCAGGGAATTTATCAAGCTGCTATTCTCCAGATTAAACCTGTCTGTAATGGCAATTTTAAACTTATAAAGAGTAAATTTTATTGGGGATTTATTTCTATCATTTAAAGTTCTGTCATAGGATCTGTTATTAATATGCTTTATGTAAAATTTGTTCTATTTATACTGAGATAAAGAATTTCAATGTAAATATATTTCTAAAAGTTGGAGACTGATTTGTTTAAAGGTTAATATTGTGAAACATGAAAACATTTTGCCACTTTGCCACACAAAAGGAAAGTTAAAAGCTCTCTCAGCCTTTTTTTAATTCATGGTTTAGATATAATGTTAAATTGTGTTAACTAATGTTCATATAGACCCAGGAATCAATATATGTAAACTTCTTATAATGATATGTAAGAAAGAAGCAAATGTCAGCATCAGAATTAGAACACTTCACTTAAGATTTGTAAAGAACCACGTCTTACCTGAGATAAGACTCTGCCTCCCACCTTACTTCATGTTAGAGTGACTCCAAAATAAGTCAGAATTCAGCTTACTTAAAGTTATACTCAAGAGATTGGTTTTTGTTGCAAAATTACTGTGATCTCAAAAAGGGGATATAATATATAGCTCAGCCAAAGTTTAAGATAGCTATTATTCAAGCTGAATGTATTTTTATTCTTGCTAATTTTATTTTGTAATACTGTTACCTGTTACTGTTTTGCAGAAGTAGCTGCTTCAAGAACACACAACCTAGGTAAATTGTGATAAGCTATCACCTATAGAGCAGACAGTGGTAACTTCCAGTACTAATACAGACTCCAGTTAATAAAAAGGGTAAATATCTGTAAAGTTATAGACATTGAAATTAAAGTCCAGTACTCTTACTTTATGACTGTGAGACTGGCTTGCTGGATGGTTAAGATCAAACTTAGAGATTGAAATTGAACACAGAGGCCAAGAAAAGCAACCATATCTTGCCCTCAAGGTCAGCCTGAACCTAGGGAACAAGAGGACTTCTCTAAGGATCTTTGCAACTCTGGGTGGGTCACACAACCTCCTGATCAAGGAGATTAATGAGGCCACTAGAGGGTGAAAAGTCAATCAGTGCACCTGCTGCAGAGGAGGGTCATGGAAAAAGGGAGACACCCCTAATGCTTCCAACAGAAGCAACCTCATTGAGCATACCATGATCAACCAAGGACACTAATACAGCTAAGAAGCTGCTCTTAAGTTCTCTATGAGTGACACCTGTGGGAACTCAGCTGACTCTTTAACAAGACACAAACAGGTCAATATGACCAGCTTGATCTTAGACACCTAGCAAAATAGTTAAAACCAAAATACAGTCATTCTTGGGCACTTAAAAGAAATAATAGTTTAATGTAACTTAAGATGTAAACTTGTGTTAGCCCACTAGAATAAAGACTGGAAGATACAAATAAAAGATTCCTAGGCAAATGTGCCTGATAACTATCAAGAGAAACTGCCAGAGTCAGAAATTTTTAGTCAGTTTAAGGCCTACACACCTTCCTAAACTACACAGGTAGACTTGCTAGTGTGATTATCTAGCCCTAAGTAACAGAAGTATAGAGATCTTTACTAATCACAGACTATACCAATAAAGGGATATTTTACAAATATCAGATGACATTAAGTAGCTTAACTACATTTTCTTGGGACATCAATGACATTAATAGTTAAGTGTGTTTACATTCCTGATTACCTGAACAAGGTTAAAGTCCCCAAATTTGTCCTCTACAGCCTTTGTTACATCTTGGTATGGGAACAATTTCTCAGTTATTCCACCTCCTGGTGAGAGATTGACTTCTGTCATCTTCACAATATTCATTGGCATGTTCCAGATGCTGCAACATTTACTTCATACTAATCTCATTTCAATACTCATGTCTATTTGTTCTTCTATCATAGAAGCACCCACACCCACGTTACTTTACAACCTGCTCTTCCCCAACCAGGCTTCTACCTTGGATCCCTCAATTGACCTGATTTGAAAAGGAAACTACAAACTGCTTGCCCCTCGCTGACACCTTTCAGCCTACGAGCGACCAGAATGTCGGCACCCCCATTCCTCACACCAGTACGGAGTTCCTAAAGCAAAAGGGGGGGGGGAAAGAAGCCAGAATTGGAGACAGGCAGTTAGTGTAGAAATAGGGGATTGGGTCAAATCAAGGAAATGAAGGCCATGAAACACATCTACCTCTGGAAGTTGGAATAGCTTTTATTAAATACCATGTAAGCACCATCCAAATGATGGTGCTAAGGCAACAATACAAGAGAATAATGGCCCGAGAGGATGGATATGCATGATGCCTGAATGATTATGATTCCTCATTATGAACAACTGAAAGGGGGAATGTTGAGGACAATGTGACATCTGTGCAGCCATGTTGTATGAACAAGTCATTTTGGGAACTGGCCTGTAAAAATCCCCCAGGAAATGGCGTTCAGGTGCTACTCTCAACAGCCAATGCAGGACAAACAGGATGTACAGGGGCCCTGGAGATAATCAGGCTGTTAAGAGATATCTGTCTGTGAAAAGGGTGGCTGTCACAGAATCTTATATATCAAGGACAAAGGGTCCTATCCCCAACTCATCTCCTGCATAATTCACCCCTTCCCTCCACCCTTCTTCCTCCAGGACCATTCAGTTTTGGTGGGACCCAATGAAAATCAAATAGATTGGTGGGACCCAACCAAAGAGGATGAATGTTTAGCTGTTCAAAAGTGAACCAATAATATACAGGTCTTACATGTGGCTGCTGCCATTTTGGACAACAGTCAGGCCCCATAGGACCTCTGGCCAGACTGACTGAGCCCCGTCTCCAGGATACCTCAGCTCCACTGATCACTTCCTACCTCTGGGGTCCTCACATCAACTGCTCCGTGCTGCCAGGATTCCCAGATCAACTGACTGCACCCTATCACCAGGACCCCAGACCGACTGATTGCACCCAGCCTCCAGGATCCCACAATCACACCAAGCACACCGGACCTCCAGGACCCCTGCCGGACCAACCGCATTCCGTCTCTAGGACCACCAACTAACCATGTCCACCCCTGAGCTGCAGTTCCCCATGTGCCAACACATTTCAAAGCCATAGTGGCCATCTTGGATAATCCTGGAAGCCATAACTCTGATATTTGGGTGGGGAAAATCCCATCCTGCAACACCTGCTGAAGGCTTGAAGCTCATTGTCAGGTACCTCTCATGAATCAGGCTACTGAACACTGGGAGGTTTCATAAGTATATGACTGTTATACAGTAGATTTTCTTTTTTCTCCTTTGTAAAAATTTAAATTTTTATTTCTTTACTTTTCTTGCTCTCTTTTCCTTTTGTTTACCTGTTCACTCAGAGTCTCTTTCTCCCTTTTTTGCATGCTAACATCTGATTTCTTTTGATTACACTCTCACCCTTTCTATTTTCTAGAACTTCTGTATATTCTTTTCTTATCCCATTAACAGCCACATTCTACATCCCTCTGCATCCTCTTTGTCCTCCATTAGAAACTGCAGACCTTATTGCACACCTGTTTGTTTTACCAAAGACAATATTTAAACTCATTGTGTTTACTATGACAATTTTGTTATTCTCCCCATAGGGGCTATTTGGTCTAGGATTGCATAGTGTCTAATTTGGGCACTGCTAATATTGATCTCCCCTTAAAAAAAGGGTTTGAAAACCTATAGGGTCACTATAAGCCTATAAGGGGAAATTAGCATTAACCTATTTCTGCACTGCTAGAGGGGAAGATACATGAAAAGCATGAAAAAGCAAGGGAACAAAATGATCCAAACAATTCTATATTCTGTATTAATAGAATCCAATGACAGTATCTTAGAAGAAATATCAGAAAAGGAATTCAGACTATACATGATTAAGACGATTCACGAAGCAAAGGATGAGATAAGAGAGCAAAGGCAGGCAATGAATGATAATACCAATAAGCTGAAAGAGCACCTGCAGGAAGCAAAAGATCACTTCAACAAAGAGATAGAGATTCTCAAAAAAAAAAAAAAAAACAAGCAGAAATCCTTGAAAGGAAGGAGACAATAAACCAAATAAAAAAACTCAATGGAAAGTATCACCAAAAAACTAGACAACTTGGAAGACAGAACATCAGACAATAAAGAAAAAAATATTTTATCTTGAAAAGAAAGCTGCCCAAACAGAGACGATGGTAAGAAATAATGAACAGAATCTCCAAGAACTACAGGACATCATGAAAATACCAAATTTAAGAATTATTGGGATTGAGGAAGGCACAGAGATACAAACCAAAGGAATGAACAACCTATTCAATAAAATATTATCAGAAAATTTCCCAAACCTGAAGAATGAAATGGAAAATCAAATACAAGAGACTTACAGAGCACCAAATGAACAAAATCACAACAGATCCACACCAAGGCACATTATAATGAAAAGGCCTTACATTCAAAATAAATATAGGATTTTGACGGCCGTGAGAGAAAAGCATCAGATTACATATAGGGGGAGACCAATACGGATAGCAGCTGACTTCTCAACCCAGACTCTAAAAGCTAGGAGGGCCTGGAACAACATATATCAAGCTCTGAAAGAACATGGTTGCCAACCAAGAATCCTATACCCAGCAAAACTAACCTTCAGATTTGAAAATGAAATAAAATCCTTCCAGGATAAACAAACGTTCAAAGATTTTAGAAATAGAAAGCCTGCACTAGAGAATGTTTTCAACAAAATATTCCATGAGGAAGAAAGGAAAAATAACAATGTAGGTCAGCAAGGGAGGAACTACCTTAGAGAAAAACCACTCAAAGGAGAAATCAAGTCAAGTTAAAAACCAAAAATAAGCCAAATGTCCAGGAATACAAATCATATCTCAATAATAACCCTGAACATTAATGGCCTAAACTCATCAATCAAAAGACATAGACTGGCAGAATGGATTAAAAAGAAAGACCCCAACAATATGCTGCCTGCAAGAGACTCATCTCATAGAAAAAGACATCCACAGACTAAAGGTGAAAGGATGGGAAAAAACCTACCATGCACATGGACTCAGTAAAAAAGTGGGGGTTTCCATCCTTAAATCAGATAAAGTGGACTTCAAGCCAAAGTTAATCAGAAGGGATAAAGAAGAACATTTCATACTGCTTCAGGGAAGCATAAATCAGGAAGACATAATGATAGTAAATATTTATGCCCCAAACAATGGTGCATCCCTGTACATCAAACAAATCCTTCTTAATTTCAGGAATCACATAGACCACAACACAATAATTCTGGATGACTTTAACACACCGCTGTCACCACTAGATAGATCTTCCAAACAAAATCCAAACAAAGAAACCATAGAACTCAATAACACAATCAATTACCTAGACTTAATAGACATATATAAAATATTCCATCCATCAATGAGCGGATTCATTTTCTTCTCAGCAGCACATGGAACCATCTAGAAAATAGACCATATATTATGCCACAAAGAAGCCCTTAGGAAATGCCAAAAAATAGAGATACTGACTTGTGTTCTATCAGATCCTAATGGACTGAGAGTAGAAATCAAAGAAAAATAAAAAAGAGAAATTACTCCAACACCTGGAGACTAAATGATATGCTATTGAGTGAAACATGGATAACAAAAAACATCAGGGAGGAGATTAAAAAAATCTTAGAGGTCAATGAGAACAACGATACCACATATCAAATTCTCTGGGACACTATGAAAGCAGCACTAAGAGGAAAATTCATTGCATGCAGTGCATTCAAGAAAAGAATGAAAACTCAACAACTAAATGACCTAACATTACAGATGAAAGCCCTAGAAAAAGAAGAACAGAATAACAGCAAAATTAGTAGAAGACAGGAAATAATTAAAATCAGAGCTGAAATCAATGAAATTGAAACAAAAGAAACTATTCAAAAAATTGACAATACAAAAAGTTGTTTCTTGATCTCACTGTTAAGCAGATGAGGACATATAATGGGGGGTGGAAGGGGTTAGCATTAGGGTTAGGGTTAGGTTTAGGGTTAGGGATAAGGAGTGTGGTAAGAATGAAGAAAAGAAGGGCTGTATAGAGGAAAAAGAGGGGTGAGAGCAGTGGGGGGGAAGGGAAAATAAAATGAATCAAACATCATTGCCCTATGTAGATGTATGATTACACAAATGGTATGCCTTGACTCCATGTACAAATAGAGAAAAAACATGTATCCCATTTGTATACAACAATAATAAAAAAACCTATATACCTTCAACCCTTTCCAATGTCATTAGGTTCTTATTTTTAATTTTTAACTATTACAGGTCAAGCTATGTTAAATGCCTAGGGATTATAATTTTGTGTTGCTTTAAAAAAAAAGAGTGAGCATATTTTCCTGTATTTGATATAGTAATAACAATAAAAATTATATACCTAAAAAAAGTTGTTTCTTTGAGAAAGTAAACAAAATATACAAACCCTTAGCCACACTAACAAAGAGAAGGAGAGAGAAGACTCAAATTACTAAAATACATGATGCAAAAGGAAATATCACAACAGACACCACTGAGATAGAGAACATAATAAGAAGGTACTTTGAAAATCTATATTCCAACAATATAGAAACTACAGAAGACATTGACAAATTTCTAGAGACATATGTTCCTCCCAAACTGAACCAGGAGTACATAGACAATTTAAATAGATCAATATAAAGAAATGAAATAGAAGAAGCCTTTAAAAATCTACCATCCAAGAAAAGCCCAAGACCAGATGGATTCTCAGCCGAGTTCTACAAGAAATTCAGAGAAGAACTCATTCCAATACTTCTCAAAGTATTCTAAGAAATAGAAAAGGAGGATACCCAACCGAACTCATTCTATGAAGCTAATATTGCCCTCATACCCAAACCAGAAAGGACACATCAAGGAAAGAAAGTTTTAGACCAATATCCTTGATGAATATAGATGCAAAGATCCTTAACAAAATATTGGCAAAACAAATCCAAAAACATATTAAGAAAATTGTGCACCATCAAGTGGGGTTCTTCCCTGGAATGCAAGGATGGTTCAACATTCGCAAATCAATAAATGTAATCCATCATGACAATAGACTTAAGGATAAGAATCATATGGTTATTTCAATTGATTCAGAAAAAGTGCGCAACAAAATACAACACCCCATTCATGCTCAAAACACTAGAAAAAATAGGGATAGTAGGAACATACCTGACAATTGTAAAGGCTATTTATGCTCAGTCCAATGTCAACATCATTCTTAATGGAGAAAAACTAAAACCATTCCCTTTAAAAATGGGAACAAGACTGGGATGACCTCTTTCACCACTTCTATTCAACATTGTCCTCAAAACTCTAGCCAGAGCAATTAGGCAGACTAAAGAAATTAAAGGGATACAAATAGGAAAAGAGGAACTTAAGCTGTCACTATTTGTGGATGACATGTTTCTATATTTAGATAATTCAAAAACCTCCTGCAGAAAACTTCTAGACCTCTTCAATGAATTCAGCAAAATAGCAGGCTATAAAATCAATACGCATAAATCTATAGCATTTTAAAATGCAAGCGACAAAACAGCTGAAAGGGAAATGAGGAAAACAACCCCATTTGCAAGAGCCTCAGAAAAACTAAAATGCTTGGGAATCTATCTAACCAAAGAGGTAAAAGATCTCTACAATGAAAACTACAAAACATTGAAGAAAGAAATTAAGGAAGACCTTAGAAGATGGAAAGATCTCCCATGATGTTCAATAGGCAGAATTAATATTGTCAAAATGGCCACACTACCGAAAGGGCTATACAGATTCAATGCACTTCCAATTAAAATCCCCATGACGTACCTTACAGAAATAGAGGAAGCAATCATGAAATTCATCTGGAAGAAAAAGAAACAAAGAAAGGCTAAAGCAATCCTTTGCAGGAAGAATGAAACAGGGGGTATCACAATACCAGAACTTCAACTCTACTACAAAGCAATAGTAACAAAAACAGCATGGTATCAGCACCAAAATAGACAGGTAGATCAATGGTACAGAATAGAGGACACAGACACAAACCCAAAGAAATACAATTTTCTAATACTAGACAAAGGTGCCAATAATATGCAATGGAGAAAAGATAGCCTCTTCAACAAATGGTGCTGGGAAAACTGGAAATCCATATGCAATAGAATGAAACTAAACCCCTATCTCTCACCCTGCACAAAACTCAACTCACAATGGATCAAGGACCTTGAAATCAGACGAGAGACACTGCATCTTATAGAAGAAAAAGTAGGTCCAGATCTTCAACTTTTTGGCTTAGAATCAGACTTCCTTAACAGGAATCCCATAGCACAAGAAATAAAAGCAAGAATCAATAACTAGGATAGATTCAAACTAAATAGTTTTCTCTCAGCAAAGGAAACTATCAGTAATGCGAATAGAGAGCCTACAGAGTGGGAGAATATCTTTGCCACTCATACTTTAGATAGAGCACTAATTTCCAGAATATATAAAGAACTCAAAAAATTCTACATGAAGAATACAAATAACCCAATCAACAAATGGGCTAGGGATATGAACAGACACTTCACAGAAGAAGATCTACAAGCAATCAACAAACATAAAAAAATGTTCACCATCTTTAGTAATAAGAGAAATGCAAATCAAAACTACATGAAGATTCCATCTCACCCCAATTAGAATGGCGATGATCAAGAATACAAGCAACAATAGGTGTTGGAGAGGATGTGGGTAAAAAGGTACACACATACATTGTTGGTTAGCCTGCAAATTAGTACAGCCACTCTGGAAAGCAGTGTGGAGATTCCTTAGAAAACTTGGAATGAACCTACCATTTGACCCAGCTCTCCCACTCCTCAGTCTAGACCCAAAGGACTTAAAATCAGCATACTACAGAGATGCAGCCACATCAATGTTCATAGCTGCTCAGTTCACAATAGTCAGACTGTGGAACCAACCTAGATGCCCTTCAATTGAGGAATGGATAAAGAAACTGTGGTATATATATACAATGGAATATTACTCAGCTATAAAGAATAATAAAATTATGGCATTTGCAGGAAAATGGATGAAATTGGAGAATATCATGTTAAGTGAGATAAGCCAATCTCAAATATACAAAAGGCAAAAGATCTCACTGATAAGTGGATGATGACATATAATAGGGGTGGACGAGGGCAAGAATGGTGGAAGGAGGGAATGTATAGAGGGCGAAGAGAGGTGGGAGGGGTAGGGGAAGGAAAAAATATTGGAATGAATCAAACATCATTACTCTATGTAAATGTATGAATATGCAAATGGTATACTGTTACTCCATGTACAAACAGAAACAACGTGTATCCCATTTGTATACAATAAAAATAAATTTAAAAAAACAGAGGTCTTTGTGTGTGAATGCTTGAAAATTTCTTAAATACCATGCTTTCTTACCCTTAGGGCCGCTCCCCTCTCAACCATTGTATTGGTCTGTGAAGCTGATTGTGGTCCAAGCTCGAGTTTGCAAAAAAACCTCATTGTGTATCTTGAATTATCATGTGTGCAATTTGATTCAATAGGGATTTTTCGATATTCAACCCCAATACTATGACCATAATTTTCCAGCAAATTCTCCTGATATGCAATGTGCACCAGCTTGCAGTGTCACAAAATTAAAAATGACACCTCACTGGCCCCTGTCAATTGTGAGGCTTCTTGGATGCACTACCAGATTGCCAATGAAGGGGACTTCCACACTGGAGCACTTTGCAAGTGAACCACAAGGTCAACTGGAAAACCAACATGTGAAGTCAAAAGAAAGCCGCCCCTGGCCCCGATTTCCTAGTCAGTTTTCTTTTGTATTGACTTGCTTATGACTTGAGGATTAATGGTAGGATTTGGGCCTGAATCCCTGTTAGTTTGCACTGATAGCATTCAGGAGAAAGAGGGAATTTATCACCTAATCTCCCACTATTATTGGAGCTGCAGTGTCAAAAGGAATGGAGGACTTTTTGAGACTCTTGATAAATTTAATGGATGTCCTCAAGAGATCTACTGTAGAAGTGGGAAAAGAATATTTTGTTCTCACGTTTAAAACTGAATTGCAAATTTTTGGATTGTACTTTGTAGGGTAAGGGAAGAAAAAAAATTCATTGCAAGAACTCACACCAAAAGAAGGAAACCAGAGACATTATACATGTTTTCAGGTTGGTGGTGGGTAGAAGCAAGTCAAGAAATAAAAAGCATTTGACAATTTGAAAATGCCTGTGGTACAAGATCCCTGCTCAGTAAGTCCGATCCCAAATTTGGGTATTCTTGAACCACTCCCACTTTGACATTCTGTTTTGGGTCTTCACATTTGCCTTTTAGCAGAGCTGTTTGTGTTTATATTTGTGATATTGTGGTGCAGTCTTTATTTCAAGAGCTGGGTTCAGTGCTGCATATTCCAAATTCAATTCGTTTAAATTGTAGTTCATGGGCGTAAGTGCTGTGTTTTAAAGAAAGTCTTTTCTCCTGATTCTTGTGCCAGAAAAACTATGAATCAGCATATGTATAATCAGCTGTCCCTGGGAAGCAACAAGAAAGTCATGAGGTTTCAAGGGCTTTGAGGTCCTTGCAAAAGGAGTTAGGGTGTGTAATGATGGTAGCTTACAGAATGAACTGGCAAGTACTACTTCCTGTATTTGTAGAGTATGTTGAGCATGAAGACATGTCACGGAATTTGAGGATAGACAATGATGGCTGAAAAGCTTTAGAATATCTCTACATTGAAGTAGGCTTTCAGCACCAACAGCCTTCTTCATTCAGTGCCAGCAAAATGTCCTTGCTCTCCCTCTTTGAATATTCATCTTGGAAGCTTTTCATTATAGCCTTTTCATCAGAGTGCATTTTCCAATCTGGAGTTATGCCATGTGATGCTGTGTTCCCCATGCCATCAGCAGGCTCTAATATCATCAACTGACTTGTAGTCAGCATCCTTCTGGGGATCCTAAGAGTACTGGTGGGAATTTTCCACAGGGCCTTGTGCCATGTTGGCACTAGTCTGGTCAAGAGAAAAAACACACATGTGAACAGAGATAGGACAGATATTTCTGCATCTTGAGGTGAGTTGAGGTGGAACAGGAATTTCCCAGCAGGTATATTTCTGAGTGCTTCTTAGCTGTAAGGCCACAGCCAAGGAAGTGTGGCCTTGCAGGTGTAGTGAGCACAGAATATCTCTCTCGGCATGTCAGTATCATCCTATCCTCCATCCAACATCCTGAGTGAATGACTACCACCGCTCCATATAAGCCTTCAGAAGATGCATCCACCTTCACCTAGAAGACACACTTCCCAGGTTCCTAGCTGTCACCTGACTAAACTTCCTAGGAAAAAAAGAGCAACCTGCAAGATTGAGTGCGAAGTGTCCCAATTAAAGATCACTTAATCCACCATGCTCACTGCATGCTCAATTGCCTTGAGCTCTCACCAGCCATGATTTATTTTGGTTGAAAGGGTCCTAGGCTAGTTTCCTGACTAGGATATTCTGGGTGTGTCCAGTACTGGAGGATCAGATATGGAAGGGAATAGCCCTGTAACCTGTGCTCATCTTGATGATCCATGTGTCCCCATGCCCACCTCCACCCACCCAGGACCATCAGAACTGGTGGGGGAAAATTGCCTGCTCTCATGATTCCTAGTGAGGCCAAATGAGTGCAGCAACACCTAGCAGACCTGAAGTTTAGTGTGAGCTGTCAGGCTTCAGAGGAGTTCTTGTCCTACCTGGTTATGAAGGCATCCAGGGACAATGGGGCTGTGCTCTCCTAGCTGAAGAGGGTAGAATCACATTTTGGAAAACCTCAGTTCTCTGGCATTCACTCACTTCCTCTTTCCTCTGACCTTCACAACTGAGTTGGTTCTTGTTTTCAATCTTGATCTGAATTGGCGAGGAGCAGAATCTTCCCTGTTTGCCATTGGACAGGTGATGCCATCGTGCTCTCAGGCCTTTCCTCTGAGACCCCAGGTGCTATCTGAAGTGCAGGAGCCAGGTCACAAGAGCTGCTCCTCAATCTCAATGTTGCTCAAGGCTCGGAGAAACCCTCTGGGGAGAGGAACCAACTGAAGCCTACCAGAGCCTGGAATCCCTGAGCTATTCAAACACGATCAGCCCCATCCATGCCTGCCCCTTCCACCTGGATAGAGGAGTCCTTCCATTTTTGCTCTCATGTAACAGGAGCACTGGTAACCAAGGAAGGCATTGTCCTGAGTGTAACTGAATGCAACTGAATCATTGAGAGATCAAGGGATATGAATTTCAGCCCTTATCTCACTGTAACAAATCTTGAGAGTAAAACCTACAAACATACTGAGAGGAAGATTGAAATTGGATGAGGAATGTTTCCTTTCTACCAGCAAATATGGGTCCTGGGAGCCCATACCCTGGAAGCCATCACCACTTGACTTTGCCTGTTTATATTTCCTCATATCATCTAGCAAAGTTAATGAGTCATTACCTCATTGAAGAAAACTGGGTTTTCACAGGGGAAGCATCTTCCTCTACATCACTCCTATCTGAGAAGATAGGCAAGATTCCAAACCAGCAGTGGCTGAGCATTTTTTTTTATTTATTTTTTATTGTAAACAAATGGGATACATGTTGTTTTTCTGTCTGTACATGGCGTAAAGGCATACCATTTGTGTAATCATAAATTTACATAGGGTAATGTTGTTTGATTCATTCTGCCATTTTTTCCCTTCCCCTCCTCCCCTCCCACCCTTCCCCTCCATCTATACAGTCCTTCCTTCCTCCATTCCTGCCCCCCTCCCTAAACCCAACTCCAACCCCAACACTAACCCTTCCCACCCCCCCTTATGTGTCATCATCCACTTATTAGCGATATCATTCTTCCTTTGGTTTTTTGAGATTGGCTTATCTCACTTAGCATGATATTCTCCAGTTTCATCCATTTGCCTGCAAATGCCATAATTTTATCGTTCTTTATGGCTGAGTAATATTCCATTGTATATATATACCACATTTTCTTTATCCATTCATCAATTGAAGGACATCTAGGTTGGTTCCACAATCTGGCTATTGTGAACTGAGCAGCTATGAACATTGATGTGGCTGTATCTCTGTAATATGCTGATTTTAAGTCCTTTGGGTATAGGCCAAGGAGTGGGATAGCTGGGTCAAATGGTGTTTCCATTCCAAGTTTTCTAAGGAATCTCCACACTGCTTTCCAGAGTGGCTGCACTAATTTGCAGTCCCACCAGCAATGTAAGAGTGTACCTTTCTCCCCACATCCTCGCCAACACCTGTTGTTGCTTGTATTCTTGATAATTGCCATTCTAATTGGGGTGAGATGGAATCTTAGGGTGGTTTTGATTTGCATTTCTCTTATTACTAGAGATGTTGAACATTTTTCCATATGTTTGTTGATTGCTTGTATATCTTCTTCTGTGAAGTGTCTATTCATTTCCTTAGCCCATTTTTCAGTTGGATTATTTACATTCTTGGTGTAGAGTTTTTTGAGTTCTTTATAGATTCTGGAGATTAGCGCTCTATCTGAAGTATGATTGGCAAAGATTTTCTCCCACTCTGTAGGCTCTTTCGTCGCATTGCTGATAGTTTCCTTTGCTGAGAGAAAGCTTTTTAGTTTGAATCTATCCCAGTTATTAATTCTTGCTTTTATTTCTTGTGCTACTGGAGTCCTGTTGAGGAAGTCTGGTCCTAAGCCGACATGTTGAAGCTCTGGACCTACTTTTTCTTCTATAAGATGCAAGGTCTCTGGTCTGATTCCGAGATCCTTAATCCATTTTGAGTTTAGTTTCATGCATGGTGAGAGATATGGGTTTAGTTTCATTCTGTTGCATATGGATTTCCAATTCTCCCAGCACCATTTGTTGAAGAGGCTATCTTTTCTCCATTGCATATTTTTGGCCCCTTTGTCTAATATGAGAAAATTGTATTTATTTGGGTTAGTGTCCATGTCCTCTATTCTGTACCATTGATCCACCTTTCTATTTTGGTACCAATACCATGCCGTTTTTGTTACTATTGCTTTGTAGTAGAGTTGAAGATCTGGTATTGCGATACCCCCTGCTTCACTCTTTCTGCCAAGGATTGCTTTAGCTATTCTGGGTTTTTTATTCTTCCAGATGAATTTCATAATTGCTTGCTCTATTTCTGTAAGGTACATCATTGGGATTTTAATTGGAATTGCATTGAATCTGTATAGCACTTTTGGTAGTATGGCCATTTTGACAATATTAATTCTTCCTATCCAAGAACATGGGAGATCTTTCCATCTTCTAAGGTGTTCTTGAATTTCTTTCTTTAGTGTTCTGTAGTTCTCATTGTAGAGGTCTTTCACCTCTTTTGTGAGATTGATTCCCAAATACTTTATTTTTTTCGAAGCTATTGTGAATGGGGTAGTTTTCCTAATTTCTCTTTCTGAAGATTCATCACTTATATATAAAAATGCCTTAGATTTATGTGCATTGATCTTATATCCCGCTACTTTACTGAATTCACTTATGAGATCTAAAAGTTTTCTGGTGGAATTTCCTGGTTCCTCTAAGTATACCATCATATCATCAGCAAATAGGGATAGTTTGAGTTCTTCTTTTCCTATTCGTATCCCTTTAATTTCTTTGGTCTGTCTAATTGCTCTGGCTAGAGTTTCAAGGACGATATTGAATAGGAGTGGTGAGAGAGGGCATCCCTGCCTTGTTCCAGTTTTTAGAGGGAATGCTTTCAGTTTTTCACCATTTAGAATGATATTAGCCATGGGTTTAGCGTAGATGGCCTTTACAATGTTAAGGAATGTTCCCACTATCCCTATTTTTTCTAGTGTTTTGAGCATGAAGGGGTGCTGTATTTTATCAAATGCTTTTTCTGCATCTATCGAAATAATCATGTGATTCTTGACTTTAAGTCTATTGATATGGTGAATGACATTTATTGATTTCCTGATGTTGAACCAACCTTGCATCCCTGGGATGAAACCCACTTGGTCATGGTGCACTATCTTTTTAATATGTTTTTGTATGCGATTTGCTAAAATTTTGTTGAGAATTTTTGCGTCGATGTTCATTAAGGATATTGGTCTGAAATTTTCTTTCCTCGATGTGTCTCTGTCTGGTTTAGGAATCAGGGTAATATTGGCTTCATAGAATGAGTTTGGGAGAGTTCCCTCCTCTTCTATTTTCTGGAATACTTTGAGAAGTATTGGAATGAGTTCTTCTTTAAAAGTTTTGTAGAACTCGGCTGAGAACCCATCTGGTCCTGGACTTTTCTTTGTTGGAAGGCTTTTGATGACTTCTTCTATTTCATTACTTGAAATTGGTCTATTTAAATTGTGTATGTCCTCCTCGTTCAGTTTAGGCAATTCGTATGTCTCTAGAAACCTGTTGATGTCTTCGAAATTTTCTATTTTGTTGGAGTATAGACTTTCAAAATAGCTTCTAATTATGTTTTGTATTTCAGTCGTGTCTGTTGTGATATTTCCTTGTTCATTCCGAATTTTAGTGATTTGGGTTTTCTCTCGTCTTCTCTTTGTTAGTGTGGCTAAAGGTTTATCAATTTTGTTTTTTTCTTTCGAAGAACCAACTATTTATTTTGTCAATTTTTGTATTGTTTCTTTTGTTTCAATTTCATTGATTTCAGCTCTCAGTTTAACTATTTCCTGTCTTTTACTACTTTTGGAGTTGGTCTGTTCTTCTTTTTCTAGGGCTTTGAGCTGTAGTTTTAGGTCATTTATTTTTTGAGTTTTACTTCTTTTATTAAATGCGCTCCATGAAATAAATCTTTCTCTAAGTACCGCTTTCATAGTGTCCCAGAGATTTTGATATGATGTTTCTTTGTTCTCGTTTACCTCTAAGAATTTTTTAATTTCCTTCCTAATATCTTCTGTTATCCATTCATCATATAGTAGCATATTGTTTAATCTCCAGGTGTTGGAGTAGTTTCTGTTTTTTACTCTTTCATTAATTTGTAACTTCAATCCATTATGATCTGATAGAATGCAAGGTAGTGTCTCTATCTTCTTGTATTTGCTGACATTAGCTTTGTGGCATAATATATGGTCTATTTTAGAGAAGGATCCATGTGCTGCTGAGAAGAAAGTGTATTCGCTCTTGGTTGGATGGTATATTCTATAAATGTCTGTTAAGTCTAAATTATTGATTGTGTTATTGAGATCTATGGTTTCTTTGTTCAATTTTTCTTTGGAAGATCTGTCCAGTGGTGAAAGAGGCGTGTTAAAATCACCTAGTATTATTGTGTTATGGTCTACTTGGTTTCTAAAATTGAGAAGGATTTGTTTAACATACATGGATGAGCCACTGTTTGGGGCATAGATGTTTATGATTGTTATATCTTGCTGATTTGTGCTTCCCTTAAGCAGTATGAAATGTCCTTCTTTATCCCTTCTGACTAACATTGGCTTGAAGTCCACATTATCTGAAATGAGGATGGATACTCCAGCTTTTTTGCTGAGCCATGTGCATGGTATGTTTTCCCCATCCTTTCACCTTTAGTCTATGGGTAGCTCTTTCTATGAGGTGAGTCTCTTGCAGGCAACATATTGTTGGATCTTTCTTTTTAATCCAATCTGCCAGTCTATGTCTTTTGATTGATAACTTCAGGCCATTAACATTCAGGGTTATTATTGAGATATGATTTGTATTCCCAGTCATTTGGTTCATATTTAAAATTTTTGACACATCTTGGTTCCTCCTTTATTTGACAGTTCCTTTAGGATAATTCCTCCCTTTGCTGATTTGCTTCTTTGTTTTTTATCTCTTCCTCATGAAATATTTTGCTGAGAATGTTCTGTAATGCTGGCTTTCTTTTTGTAAATTCTTTTAGCTTTTGTTTATCATGGAATGATTTTATTTCATCGTCAAATTTGAAGGTAAGTTTTGCTGGGTATAAGATTCTTGGTTGGCATCCATTTTCTTTCAGAACTTGAAAAATGTTGTTCCAGGCCCTTCTAGCTTTTAGGGTCTGGATTGAAAAATCTGCTGATATCCGTATTGGCTTCCCCCTGAATGTAATTTGGTTTTTTTCTCTCACAGCCTTTAAAATTCTGTCTTTATTTTGTATGTTAGGTATTTTCATTATAATGTGCCTTGGTGTGGGTCTGTTGTAATTTTGTGTATTTGGAGTCCTATAAGCCTCTTGGACTTGATTTTCCATTTCATTCTTCAGATTTGGGAAATTTTCTGATATTATTTCTTCAAATAGATTGTTCATTCCTTTGGTTTGTTTCTCTAAGCCTTCCTCAATCCCAATAATTCTCAAATTTGGCCTTTTCATGATATCCCATAGTTCTTGGAGATTCTGTTCATGATTTCTCACCATCTTCTCTGTTTGTTCAACTTTGTTTTCGAGGTTAAATATTTTGTCTTCAATATCTGAAGTTCTGTCTTCCAGGTGTTCTATCCTATTGGTTATGCTTTCTATGGAGTTCTTAATTTGGTTTATTGTTTCCTTCATTTCAAGGATTTCTGTTTGGTTTTTTTTCAATATCTCTAACTCTTTATTGAAATGCTCTTTTGCTTCCTGAATTTGCTCTGTTAACTGTCGATTGGTGCGATCATTCAATGCCTGCATTTGCTCTTTCATCTCATCGTTTGCTTCCCTAATCATTTTAATTATGTACATTCTGAACTCCCTTTCTGTCATTTCTTCTGCCATGCTGTCATTGGATTTTATTGATGTAACATCTAGATTTGTTTGGGGCATTTTCTTCCCTTGTTTTCTCATATTGTTCAGGAATCAGTGGGTCATTAAGATATTGCAGATTTCCTCTATCAACTTATAATGTCTCTGAAGATTGCTAGTATATCCCCTCTTATCCTTCAGTAGCCTGAAGTCTTGGAGGAGGTTGATAATGCAGAGCTCCACGAAGAAGCTGCCTCTCTAGGAGTGGTGACCCTCAGGTGGGGTATATTCCCTGCTAGTGGGCAGGGGTTCCTCCACTTGTTGACCAATGGTCATCCAATGGGGAACTACTGCGGGCTGAGGCAAGGCCTGTTTGTGCCTATGTCTCTGGCTTTACCGTCCCTGTGGGAAAACCTCCCCCGGCCGGGAAGAGTCACTTGGTGGGGACGTCTCGCTGGTCAGTTGCCCTCCTAGAGGTTCCCCTCAATCTACTACCACCACCTGGGCTGGGCTGTCTTCCTCTGCAACGATCCCAGGGGCCCGGACCTACGTCCTGGGCCTGGGAGCCTCACCCTTCGCAGGCGAGTCTCCTTAGGCTGCCCCTCCCAGAGACTCTGCCCGCCGCCCTGGA
Organism: Sciurus carolinensis; assembly: GCF_902686445.1. NCBI lineage: Eukaryota > Metazoa > Chordata > Mammalia > Rodentia > Sciuridae > Sciurus > Sciurus carolinensis. The sequence goes on along the minus strand of NW_025920140.1, from coordinate 285,381 downwards.
AACTTCGCTCCGCCCCTAGGCGTGTCTCTGTGCGGCTCTTCCAGCAAGAAGCCACCTAGCTCCTGGGACCCTGCTCTGCACCAATCGCCTGGCTATGCAGCCCCTCCCCTGAGCCCCGTACAATAGCTCCGAGACCCAGAGACCCGCCACACACCTCCTCCTCCGGACAGCCGCCCGGTTTCCGATGCAGTCACTAGGAGTCCAAGCAACTCACTTCGGGTCTCCTCCTCCCGCCAACCACCCGTAGCCCTAGGCAGTCACTCCAAGTCCAAGTGACCCGCCCTGTTCCTCCTCCTCCTCCTTGGGGTAGCCCCCCGGGTGTTCAGGAGCGGTGGCTCCGAGACCAGGTGACTCACCACACTCCTCCTCCAGGCAGGCCACTGGTGTTCAGGAGCGGTCGCTTTTAGTCCAATCAACTCACCACTCGCCTCCTCCTCTGGCAACCACCTGTGGTTCTGATGCAGTCACTCCCAGACTAAGCGTCCCACCGCTCTCCTCCTCCAGGCAGGCCACCAGTGTTCTGGAGCAGCTGCTCCGAGTTCAAACAGCTCGTCACGCAGCTCCTCCTCCGGCAACCGCCTGCGGCTCTGATGCAATCACTCCCAGGTCAAGCAACACGCCGCGCTCCTCCTCCTCCTCCGGGCAACCTCCCAGCACTCAGGAGCGCTCGCTCTGAGTTCAAACAGTTCACCACGCAGCTCCTCCTCTGGCAACCACCTGTGGTTCTGATGCAGTCACTCCCAGACCAAGCGTCCCGCCGCACTCCTCCTCTTCCTCCGGGCAGTCCCCCGGCGCTCAGGAGCGCCCACTCTGAGTTCAAACAGCTCACCATGCAGCTCCTCCTCTGGCAACCGCCCGTGGCTCTGATGCAGTCACTCCTAGACCAAGCGTCCTGCCGCGCTCCTCCTCTTCCTCCGGGCAACCCCCTGGTGTTCAGAAGCGGTTGTTCTGGGTCCAAACAGCTCGCCACGCAGCTCCTCCCCAGGCAGCTGCCCGGAGCCCCAGCGGCTGCTCGTCCAAGCGCTATGCTGAGCCGCCTCCTCTACGATGATCCCAGTTGTCCGTGTTTACCGCTCCAGTGGGGGGAGGGGCGTCTCGCCGAGCAACTCCACTTCACAAATTCCCTGCGTTCCGGGGCTACCGCCCCATCCGGGACACCTCCCCAACAGGAGAGACTCACCCGGCAGCTTTGAGTTGGTCCCAAGTCTCTCACTATCTCCTCTTTTGAATCTTGCGTCCTGGAGCAGCGTGAAATGCAGCCGCCCTCTAGTCCGCCATCTTGGCCCTCGTGGCTGAGCATTTTGCACAGCACACTGCTGGTTAGAATTTTCCAAAGTAAAATGCCAAAAGTAAATTTTTAAAAAAAATCAAAGAAGAAGTCAGTAGATAGTGAAGGTAATGGCTATGGATGCAATGGCTAATGATCCCCAAAATCTGCTTGCATACTAACAACCTGAGCACATTCTCATAGTCACACAGTCCTGCCTCTCCTGGTGCCCTGCTCTCCATCAATCACTGATATAATTTTCTCTCAGGCATCAGCTACAACCGTTTTCCTCTTTAATTTAATTCCACAGGATAATTCGTTCCCTCAGAACACACCCAGAGACTGTGGGTCTTGAGATGCAAAAAAAGGTTATTTGCAAGATTGTTTTGAAAAGGAGAATTAAGAATTCCTTAGTCATTGATTAGTTTGTCTAGAATTGTTTCTCTGCATAGAACTTCACCCTCAGAATCTGAGGGGATCAAGGTATGTACCTTGGAGTATCTGTTCCTGTGCTGATGGTATAGAACATCCATAGGGCACTGGCTTTGGAAGAGGAAAGTAAGGGTTCAAATTGACAGCACTAGGGGATTGGAAGATAATAAGAAAAAACCCTACTGAGGGTGCAAATCTTCTATCCTCTCAGCCTTTTTCTTTTTTTTCTCTCATTATTGAATGCAATCAAAACTGTTCAACAATTACAGTTTCACCTGCAAGCAAGTTCTATTGACTCCTTTAAGCTAGGAGTTGCACTCAAATGGAGCAGTGCATCCCCAGTCAACTGCATTGTTGGAGAGTACTTCTTTCTTCACATCTTTCAACTCTCCTTAGTTCAGACGTTACATCTCACTCGTGAGTATGTTATGACCATATTTTTTCAGCAAATTCTCCTGATAGGCAATGTTCACTGGCTTTCAGTGGCAAGAAATTTAAAATGACATTCATGGGCCTTGCAATTTTGAGGCTTTTGGGGCACACTCCCAGAGTGACAATGAAGGGGACTTCCAAACCCAAGCACTTTGCATGTGAACCACAAGGTCAACTGGAAAACAAATATGTGAAGCCAAAAGACAGCCGCCTCTGACCCAGATTTCCTAGTCAGTTTTATTTTGCATTAGCTTGCTTATTACTTGAGGAAAAATGGTATGATTTGGGACTGAATCCTTGTTAGTTTGTGCTTATAGTATTCAGGAAAAAGGGGGAATTTAACGCCTACTCTCCCACTATCCTTGGAGGTCAATTGTCAAGAGGAACAGAGCACGTGTAG